>NW_027368472.1:0-49571 GCF_046119375.1 Phyllobates terribilis | reverse complement strand
GTTTAAATCTTGCCTGTCAGGTGGGAAAAAAGGGGTTAAATCTTGCTGCTAGGTTGTAAAAGGGTTTAATCTTGCTGCCAGGTGGTAAAAAGGGGTTAAATCTTGCTGTCAGGTGTTAAAACGGTTAATCTTGCTGCCACGTTTTAAAAAAAGGGTTAAATCTTGCTGCCAGGTGGAAAAAAGCGGTTAAATCTTGCTGCCAGGTGGTAAAAGGGTTAATCTTGCTGCCAGGTGGAAAAAAGGGGTTAAATCTTGCTGCCAGGTGGTAAAAGGGCTAAATCTTGCTGCCACGTAATAAAAAGGTTAATCTAGCTGCCAGGTGGAAAAAAGGGTTAAATCTTGCTGCCAGGTGGTAAAAGGGATAAATCTTGCTGCCAGGTGGTAAACTGGTTAAATCTTGCTGCCAGGTAGTAAACGGGTTAAATCTTGCTGCCAGTGGTAAAAAGGGTTAAATCTTGCTGCCAGGTGGTAAACGGGTTAAATCTTGCTGCCAGGTGGTAAACAGCTTAAATCTTGCTGCCAGGTAGTTAACAGGTTAAATTTTGCTGCCAGGTGGTAAAAGGGTTAAATCTTGCTGCCAGGTGGTAAACGGATTAAATCTTGCTGCCATGTGGTAAATGGCTTAAATCTTGCTGCCAGGTAGAAAAAAGGGTTACATCTTGCTGCCAGGTAGTAAAAGGGTTAAATCTTGCTGCCAGGTGGTAAAAGGGTTAAATCTTGCTGCCAGTTGGTAAACGGGTTAAATTTAGCTGCCAGCTAGAAAAATGGGCTAAATCTTGCTGCCAGTTGGTAAACGACTTAAAATTTTGCTGCCATGTAGAAAAAGGGTTAAATCTTGCTGCCAGGTGGAAAAAAAAGGATTAAATCTTACTGCCAGGCGGAAAGTGGGGTTAAAATCTTGCTGCCAGGTGGTAAACGGGTTAAATATTGCTGTCAGGTGTAAAAAGGCGGTTACATCTTGCTGCCAGCTGGAAAAAAAGGATTAATTCTTGCTGCCTGGTGGTAAAAGGGTTAAATCTTGCTGCCAGGTGGGTAAACAGGTTAAATCCTGCTGCCCAGGTGGTAAAAGGGATAAATCTTGCTGCAAGGAGTGGTAAACGGGTTAATCTTGCTGCCATGTGGAAAAAAGGGGATAAGTCTTGCTGCCATGTGGTAAAAGGGTTAAATCTGCTGCCAGGTGAAAAAGGGTTAAATCTTGCTGCTAGGTGGTAAAAGGGTTAAATCTTGCTGCCAGGTGGTAAAAAGGGGTTAAATCTTGCTGCCAGGTGGTAAAAGGGTTAAGTCTTGCTGCCACATGAAAAAAAGGGTTAAATCTTGCTGCCAGGTGGAAAAAAGCGGTTAAATCTTGCTGCCAGTTGGTAAAAGGGTTAAATCTTGCTGCCAGGTGAAAAAAGGGGGTTAAATCTTGCTGCACGGTGGTAAACGGGTTAAATCTTGCTGTCAGGTGGAAAAAAGGGGTTAAATCTTGCTGCCAGGTGGAAAAAAAAGGATTAAATCTTGCTGCCAGGTGGTAAATGGGTTAAATCTTTCTGCCAGGTAGAAAAAAGGGTTAAATCTTGCTTGCCAGGTGGTAAACGGGTTAAATCTTGCTGCCAGATGGTACACGGCTTAAATCTTGCTGCCAGGTAGTAAACGGGTTAAATCTTGCTGCCAGGTGGTAAAAGGGTTAAATCTTGCTGCCAGGTGGTAAACGGCTTAAATCTTGCTGCCAGGTAGTAAACGGGTTAAATCTTGCTGCCAGGTAGAAAAAAGGGTTAAATGTTGCTGCCAGGTGGTAAAAGGATTAAATCTTGCTGCCAGGTAGTAAACGGGTAAAATCTTGCTGCCAGGTGGTAAAAGGGTTAAATCTTGCTGCAAGGTGGTAAACGGGTTAAATCTTGCTGTCAGGTAGAAAAAAGGGTTAAATCTTGCTGCCAGGTGGTAAACGCTTAAATCTTCCTGCAGGTAGTAAACGGGTTAAATCTTGCTGCCAGGTGGTAAATGGCTTAAAACTTGCTGCCAGGTAGTAACGGGTTAAATCCTGCTGCCAGGTGGTAAAAGGGATAAATCTTGCTGCAAGGTGGTAAAAGGGTTAAATCTTGCTGCCAGGTGGTAAATGGGTTAAATCTTTCTGCCAGGTAGTTAACAGGTTAAATCTTGCTGCCACGTAATAAAAAGGGTTAAATCTAGCTGCCAGGTGGAAAAAAGGGGTTAAATCTTGCTGCCAGGTGGTAAAAGGGATAAATCTTGCTGCCAGGTGGTAAACTGGTTAAATCTTGCTGCCAGGTAGTAAACGGGTTAAATCTTTGCTGCCAGTGGTAAAAGGGTTAAATCTTGCTGCCAGGTGGTTAAACGGGTTAAATCTTGCTGCCAGGTGGTAAACAGCTTAAATCTTGCTGCCAGGTAGTTAACAGGTTAAATTTTGCTGCCAGGTGGTAAAAGGGTTAAATCTTGCTGCCAGGTGGTAAACGGATTAAATCTTGCTGCCATGTGGTAAATGGCTTAAATCTTGCTGCCAGGTAGAAAAAAGGGTTACATCTTGCTGCCAGGTAGTAAAAGGGTTAAATCTTGCTGCCAGGTGGTAAAAGGGTTAAATCTTGCTGCAGTTGGTAAACGGGTTAAATTTAGCTGCCAGCTAGAAAAATGGGCTAAATCTTGCTGCCAGTTGGTAAACGGCTTAAATTTTGCTGCCATGTAGAAAAAGGTTAAATCTTGCTGCAGGTGGAAAAAAAGGATTAAATCTTACTGCCAGGCGGAAAGTGGGTTAAATCTTGCTGCCAGGTGGTAAACGGGTTAAATATTGCTGTCAGGTGTAAAAGGCGGTTACATCTTGCTGCCAGCTGGAAAAAAAAGGATTAATTCTTGCAGCCTGGTGGTAAAAGGGTTAAATCTTGCTGCCAGGTGGTAAACAGGTTAAATCTTGCTGCCAGGTGGTAAACGGCTTAAATCTTGCTGCCAGGTAGTAAAGGGTTAAATCCTGCTGCCAGGTGGGAGAAGGGTTAAATCTTGCTGCCAGGTGGTAAACGGCTTAAATCTTGCTGCAAGGTGGTAAACAGGTTAAATCTTGCTGCCAGGTGAAAAAAAAGGGTTAAATCTTGCTGCCAGGTGAAAAAAGGGGTTAAATCTTGCTGCTAGGTGGTAAAAGGGTTAAATCTTGCTGCCAGGTGGTAAAAGGAGTTAAATCTTGCTGCCAGTTGGAAAAAGGGTTAAATCTTACTGCCACGTGAAAAAAAAGGGTTAAATCTTGCTGCCAGATGGTAAACGGCTTAAATCTTTCTGCCAGGTAGTTAACAGGTTAAATTTTGCTGCCAGGTGGTAAAAGGGTTAAATCTTGCTGCCAGGTGGTAAACGGATTAAATATTGCTGCCATGTGGTAAATGGCTTAAATCTTGCTGCCAGGTAGAAAAAAGGGGTAAATCTTGCTGCCAGGTGGTAAAAGGGTTAAATCTTGCTGCCAGGTAGTAAAAGGGTTAAATATTGCTGACAGGTGGTAAAAGGGTTAAATCTTGCTGCCAGGTGGTAAACAGGTTAAATCTTGCTGCCAGGTGGTAAACGGCTTAAATCTTGCTGCCAGGTAGTAAAGGGTTAAATCCTGCTGCCAGGTGGGTAAAGGGTTAAATCTTGCTGCAAGGTGGTAATCGGGTTAAATCTTGCTGCCATGTGGAAAAAAGGGATAAGTCTTGCTGCCATGTGGTAAAAGGGGTTAAATCTTGCTGCCAGGTGGTAAACGGGTTAAATCTGCTGCCAGGTGGTAAAAGGGTTAAATCTTGCTGCCAGGTGGTAAACGGTTAAATCTTGCTGCCAGGTGGTAAACAGCTTAAATCTTGCTGCCAGGTAGTTAACAGGTTAAATTTTGCTGCCAGGTGGTAAAAGGGGTTAAATCTTGCTGCCAGGTGGTAAACGGATTAAATCTTGCTGCCATGTGGTAAATGGCTTAGAATCTTGCTGCCAGGTAGAAAAAGGGTTACATCTTGCTGCCAGGTAGTAAAAGGGTTAAATCTTGCTGCCAGGTGGTAAAAGGGTTAATCTTGCTGCCAGTGGTAAACGGGTTAAATTTAGCTGCCAGCTAGAAAAATGGGCTAAATCTTGCTGCCAGTTGGTAAACGGCTTAAATTTTGCTGCATGTAGAAAAAGGGTTTAAATCTTGCTGCCAGGTGGAAAAAAAAGGATTAAATCTTACTGCCAGGCGGAAAGTGGGTTAATCTTGCTGCCAGGTGGTAAATGGGTTAAATATTGCTGTCAGGTGTAAAAGGCGGTTACATCTTGCTGCCAGCCTGGAAAAAAAAGGATTAATTCTTGCTGCCTGGTGGTAAAAGGGTTAAATCTTGCTGCCAGGTGGTAAACAGGTTAAATCCTGCTGCCAGGTGGTAAAAGGGATAAATCTTGCTGCAAGGTGGTAAACGGGTTAAATCTTGCTGCCATGTGGAAAAAAGGGGATAAGTCTTGCTGCCATGTGGTAAAAGGGTTAAATCTTGCTGCCAGGTGGAAAAAAGGGGTTAAATCTTGCTGCTAGGTGGTAAAAGGGTTAAATCTTGCTGCCAGGTGGTAAAAAGGGGTTAAATCTTGCTGCCAGGTGGTAAAAGGGTTAAGTCTTGCTGCCACATGAAAAAAAGGGTTAAATCTTGCTGCCAGGTGGAAAAAAGCGGTTAAATCTTGCTGCCAGGTGGTAAAAGGGTTAAATCTTGCTGCCAGGTGGAAAAAAGGGGTAAATCTTGCTGCACGGTGTAAACGGGTTAAATCTTGCTGTCAGGTGGAAAAAGGGGTTAAATCTTGCTGCCAGGTGGAAAAAAAAGGATTAAATCTTGCTGCCAGGTGGTAAATGGGTTAAATCTTTCTGCCAGGTAGAAAAAAGGGTTAAATCTTGCTTGCCAGGTGGTAAACGGGTTAATCTTGCTGCCAGATGGTACACGGCTTAAATCTTGCTGCCAGGTAGTAAACGGGTTAAATCTTGCTGCCAGGTGGTAAAAGGGTTAAATCTTGCTGCCAGGTGGTAAACGGCTTAAATCTTGCTGCCAGGTAGTAAACGGGTTAAATCTTGCTGCCAGGTAGAAAAAAGGGTTAAATGTTGCTGCCAGGTGGTAAAAGGATTAAATCTTGCTGCCAGGTAGTAAACGGGTAAAATCTTGCTGCCAGGTGGTAAAAAGGGTTAAATCTTGCTGCAAGGTGGTAAACGGGTTAAATCTTGCTGTCAGGTAGAAAAAAGGGTTAAATCTTGCTGCCAGGTGGTAAACGCTTAAAATCTTCCTGCAAGGTAGTAAACAGGGTTAAATCTTGCTGCCAGGTGGTAAATGGCTTAAAACTTGCTGCCAGGTAGTAAACGGGTTAAATCCTGCTGCCAGGTGGTAAAAGGGATAAATCTTGCTGCAAGGTGGTAAAAGGGTTAAATCTTGCTGCCAGGTGGTAAATGGGTTAAATCTTTCTGCCAGGTAGTTAACAGGTTAAATTTTGCTGCCAGGTGGTAAAAGGGTTAAATCTTGCTGCCAGGTGGTAAACGGATTAAATATTGCTGCCATGTGGTAAATGGCTTAAATCTTGCTGCCAGGTAGAAAAAAGGGGTAAATCTTGCTGCCAGGTGGTAAAAGGGTTAAATCTTGCTGCCAGGTAGTAAAAGGGTTAAATATTGCTGACAGGTGGTAAAAGGGTTAATCTTGCTGCCAGGTGGTAAACAGGTTAAATCTTGCTGCCAGGTGGTAAAAGGGATAAATCTTGCTGCCAGGTGGTAAACTGGTTAAATCTTGCTGCCAGGTAGTAAACGGGTTAAATCTTGCTGCCAGGTGGTAAAAGGGTTAAATCTTGCTGCCAGGTGGTAACGGGTTAAATCTTGCTGCCAGGTGGTAAACAGCTTAATCTTGCTGCCAGGTAGTTAACAGGTTAAAATTTGCTGCCAGGTGGTAAAAGGGTTAAATCTTGCTGCCAGGTGGTAAACGGATAAATCTTGCTGCCATGTGGTAAATGGCTTAAATCTTGCTGCCAGGTAGAAAAAAGGTTTAATCTTGCTGCCAGGTAGTAAAAGGGTAAATCTTGCTGCCAGGTGGTAAAAGGGTTAAATCTTGCTGCCAGTTGGTAAACGGGTTAAATTTAGCTGCCAGCTAGAAAAATGGGCTAAATCTTGCTGCCAGTTGGTAAACGGCTTAAATTTTGCTGCCATGTAGATAAAAAGGGTTAAATCTTGCTGCCAGGAGGAAAAAAAAGGATTAAATCTTACTGCCAGGCGGAAAGTGGGTTAAATCTTGCTGCCAGGTGGTAAACGGGGTTAAATATTGCTGTCAGGTGTAAAAAGGCGGTTTACATCTTGCTGCCAGCTGGAAAAAAAGGATTATATCTTGCTGCCAGGTGGTAAACGGCTTAAATCTTGCTGCCAGGTAGTAAAGGGTTAAATCCTGCTGCCAGGTGGGAGAAGGGTTAAATCTTGCTGCAGGTGGTAAACGGCTTAAATCTTGCTGCAAGGTGGTAAACAGGTTAAATCTTGCTGCCAGGTGAAAAAAAAGGGTTAAATCTTGCTGTCAGGTGGGAAAAAGGGGTTAAATCTTGCTGCTAGGTTGTAAAAGGGTTAAATCTTGCTGCCAGGTGGTAAAAAGGGGTTAAATCTTGCTGTCAGGTGTTAAAACGGTTAAATCTTGCTGCCACGTTTAAAAAAAGGGTTAAATCTTGCTGCCAGGTGGAAAAAAGCGGTTAAATCTTGCTGCCAGGTGGTAAAAGGGTTAAATCTTGCTGCCAGGTGGAAAAAAGGGGTTAAATCTTGCTGCCAGGTGGTAAAAGGGCTAAATCTTGCTGCCACGTAATAAAAAGGGTTAAATCTAGCTGCCAGGTGGAAAAAAGGGGTTAAATCTTGCTGCCAGGTGGTAAAAGGGATAAATCTTGCTGCCAGGTGGTAAACTGGTTAAATCTTGCTGCCAGGTAGTAAACGGGTTAAATCTTGCTGCCAGGTGGTAAAAGGGTTAAATCTTGCTGCCAGGTGGTAAACGGGTTAAATCTTGCTGCCAGGTGGTAAACAGCTTAAATCTTGCTGCCAGGTAGTTAACAGGTTAAATTTTGCTGCCAGGTGGTAAAAGGGTTAAATCTTGCTGCCAGGTGGTAAACGGATTAAATCTTGCTGCCATGTGGTAAATGGCTTAAATCTTGCTGCCAGGTAGAAAAAAGGGTTACATCTTGCTGCCAGGTAGTAAAAGGGTTAAATCTTGCTGCCAGGTGGTAAAAGGGTTAAATCTTGCTGCCAGTTGGTAAACGGGTTAAATTTAGCTGCCAGCTAGAAAAATGGGCTAAATCTTGCTGCCAGTTGGTAAACGGCTTAAATTTTGCTGCCATGTAGAAAAAAGGGTTAAATCTTGCTGCCAGGTGGAAAAAAAAGGATTAAATCTTACTGCCAGGCGGAAAGTGGGTTAAATCTTGCTGCCAGGTGGTAAACGGGTTAAATATTGCTGTCAGGTGTAAAAAGGCGGTTACATCTTGCTGCCAGCTGGAAAAAAAAGGATTAATTCTTGCTGCCTGGTGGTAAAAGGGTTAAATCTTGCTGCCAGGTGGTAAACAGGTTAAATCCTGCTGCCAGGTGGTAAAAGGGATAAATCTTGCTGCAAGGTGGTAAACGGGTTAAATCTTGCTGCCATGTGGAAAAAAGGGGATAAGTCTTGCTGCCATGTGGTAAAAGGGTTAAATCTTGCTGCCAGGTGGAAAAAAGGGGTTAAATCTTGCTGCTAGGTGGTAAAAGGGTTAAATCTTGCTGCCAGGTGGTAAAAAGGGGTTAAATCTTGCTGCCAGGTGGTAAAAGGGTTAAGTCTTGCTGCCACATGAAAAAAAGGGTTAAATCTTGCTGCCAGGTGGAAAAAAGCGGTTAAATCTTGCTGCCAGTTGGTAAAAGGGTTAAATCTTGCTGCCAGGTGGAAAAAAGGGGTTAAATCTTGCTGCACGGTGGTAAACGGGTTAAATCTTGCTGTCAGGTGGAAAAAAGGGGTTAAATCTTGCTGCCAGGTGGAAAAAAAAGGATTAAATCTTGCTGCCAGGTGGTAAATGGGTTAAATCTTTCTGCCAGGTAGAAAAAAGGGTTAAATCTTGCTTGCCAGGTGGTAAACGGGTTAAATCTTGCTGCCAGATGGTACACGGCTTAAATCTTGCTGCCAGGTAGTAAACGGGTTAAATCTTGCTGCCAGGTGGTAAAAGGGTTAAATCTTGCTGCCAGGTGGTAAACGGCTTAAATCTTGCTGCCAGGTAGTAAACGGGTTAAATCTTGCTGCCAGGTAGAAAAAAGGGTTAAATGTTGCTGCCAGGTGGTAAAAGGATTAAATCTTGCTGCCAGGTAGTAAACGGGTAAAATCTTGCTGCCAGGTGGTAAAAGGGTTAAATCTTGCTGCAAGGTGGTAAACGGGTTAAATCTTGCTGTCAGGTAGAAAAAAGGGTTAAATCTTGCTGCCAGGTGGTAAACGCTTAAATCTTCCTGCAAGGTAGTAAACGGGTTAAATCTTGCTGCCAGGTGGTAAATGGCTTAAAACTTGCTGCCAGGTAGTAAACGGGTTAAATCCTGCTGCCAGGTGGTAAAAGGGATAAATCTTGCTGCAAGGTGGTAAAAGGGTTAAATCTTGCTGCCAGGTGGTAAATGGGTTAAATCTTTCTGCCAGGTAGTTAACAGGTTAAATCTTGCTGCCACGTAATAAAAAGGGTTAAATCTAGCTGCCAGGTGGAAAAAAGGGGTTAAATCTTGCTGCCAGGTGGTAAAAGGGATAAATCTTGCTGCCAGGTGGTAAACTGGTTAAATCTTGCTGCCAGGTAGTAAACGGGTTAAATCTTGCTGCCAGGTGGTAAAAGGGTTAAATCTTGCTGCCAGGTGGTAAACGGGTTAAATCTTGCTGCCAGGTGGTAAACAGCTTAAATCTTGCTGCCAGGTAGTTAACAGGTTAAATTTTGCTGCCAGGTGGTAAAAGGGTTAAATCTTGCTGCCAGGTGGTAAACGGATTAAATCTTGCTGCCATGTGGTAAATGGCTTAAATCTTGCTGCCAGGTAGAAAAAAGGGTTACATCTTGCTGCCAGGTAGTAAAAGGGTTAAATCTTGCTGCCAGGTGGTAAAAGGGTTAAATCTTGCTGCCAGTTGGTAAACGGGTTAAATTTAGCTGCCAGCTAGAAAAATGGGCTAAATCTTGCTGCCAGTTGGTAAACGGCTTAAATTTTGCTGCCATGTAGAAAAAAGGGTTAAATCTTGCTGCCAGGTGGAAAAAAAAGGATTAAATCTTACTGCCAGGCGGAAAGTGGGTTAAATCTTGCTGCCAGGTGGTAAACGGGTTAAATATTGCTGTCAGGTGTAAAAAGGCGGTTACATCTTGCTGCCAGCTGGAAAAAAAAGGATTAATTCTTGCTGCCTGGTGGTAAAAGGGTTAAATCTTGCTGCCAGGTGGTAAACAGGTTAAATCTTGCTGCCAGGTGGTAAACGGCTTAAATCTTGCTGCCAGGTAGTAAAGGGTTAAATCCTGCTGCCAGGTGGGAGAAGGGTTAAATCTTGCTGCCAGGTGGTAAACGGCTTAAATCTTGCTGCAAGGTGGTAAACAGGTTAAATCTTGCTGCCAGGTGAAAAAAAAGGGTTAAATCTTGCTGCCAGGTGGAAAAAAGGGGTTAAATCTTGCTGCTAGGTGGTAAAAGGGTTAAATCTTGCTGCCAGGTGGTAAAAAGGAGTTAAATCTTGCTGCCAGTTGGAAAAAGGGTTAAATCTTACTGCCATGTGAAAAAAAAGGGTTAAATCTTGCTGCCAGATGGTAAACGGCTTAAATCTTTCTGCCAGGTAGTTAACAGGTTAAATTTTGCTGCCAGGTGGTAAAAGGGTTAAATCTTGCTGCCAGGTGGTAAACGGATTAAATATTGCTGCCATGTGGTAAATGGCTTAAATCTTGCTGCCAGGTAGAAAAAAGGGGTAAATCTTGCTGCCAGGTGGTAAAAGGGTTAAATCTTGCTGCCAGGTAGTAAAAGGGTTAAATATTGCTGACAGGTGGTAAAAGGGTTAAATCTTGCTGCCAGGTGGTAAACAGGTTAAATCTTGCTGCCAGGTGGTAAACGGCTTAAATCTTGCTGCCAGGTAGTAAAGGGTTAAATCCTGCTGCCAGGTGGGTAAAGGGTTAAATCTTGCTGCAAGGTGGTAATCGGGTTAAATCTTGCTGCCATGTGGAAAAAAGGGGATAAGTCTTGCTGCCATGTGGTAAAAGGGTTAAATCTTGCTGCCAGGTGGTAAACGGGTTAAATCTTGCTACCAGGTGGTAAAAGGGTTAAATCTTGCTGCCAGGTGGTAAACGGGTTAAATCTTGCTGCCAGGTGGTAAACAGCTTAAATCTTGCTGCCAGGTAGTTAACAGGTTAAATTTTGCTGCCAGGTGGTAAAAGGGTTAAATCTTGCTGCCAGGTGGTAAACGGATTAAATCTTGCTGCCATGTGGTAAATGGCTTAAATCTTGCTGCCAGGTAGAAAAAAGGGTTACATCTTGCTGCCAGGTAGTAAAAGGGTTAAATCTTGCTGCCAGGTGGTAAAAGGGTTAAATCTTGCTGCCAGTTGGTAAACGGGTTAAATTTAGCTGCCAGCTAGAAAAATGGGCTAAATCTTGCTGCCAGTTGGTAAACGGCTTAAATTTTGCTGCCATGTAGAAAAAAGGGTTAAATCTTGCTGCCAGGTGGAAAAAAAAGGATTAAATCTTACTGCCAGGCGGAAAGTGGGTTAAATCTTGCTGCCAGGTGGTAAACGGGTTAAATATTGCTGTCAGGTGTAAAAAGGCGGTTACATCTTGCTGCCAGCTGGAAAAAAAAGGATTAATTCTTGCTGCCTGGTGGTAAAAGGGTTAAATCTTGCTGCCAGGTGGTAAACAGGTTAAATCCTGCTGCCAGGTGGTAAAAGGGATAAATCTTGCTGCAAGGTGGTAAACGGGTTAAATCTTGCTGCCATGTGGAAAAAAGGGGATAAGTCTTGCTGCCATGTGGTAAAAGGGTTAAATCTTGCTGCCAGGTGGAAAAAAGGGGTTAAATCTTGCTGCTAGGTGGTAAAAGGGTTAAATCTTGCTGCCAGGTGGTAAAAAGGGGTTAAATCTTGCTGCCAGGTGGTAAAAGGGTTAAGTCTTGCTGCCACATGAAAAAAAGGGTTAAATCTTGCTGCCAGGTGGAAAAAAGCGGTTAAATCTTGCTGCCAGGTGGTAAAAGGGTTAAATCTTGCTGCCAGGTGGAAAAAAGGGGTTAAATCTTGCTGCACGGTGGTAAACGGGTTAAATCTTGCTGTCAGGTGGAAAAAAGGGGTTAAATCTTGCTGCCAGGTGGAAAAAAAAGGATTAAATCTTGCTGCCAGGTGGTAAATGGGTTAAATCTTTCTGCCAGGTAGAAAAAAGGGTTAAATCTTGCTTGCCAGGTGGTAAACGGGTTAAATCTTGCTGCCAGATGGTACACGGCTTAAATCTTGCTGCCAGGTAGTAAACGGGTTAAATCTTGCTGCCAGGTGGTAAAAGGGTTAAATCTTGCTGCCAGGTGGTAAACGGCTTAAATCTTGCTGCCAGGTAGTAAACGGGTTAAATCTTGCTGCCAGGTAGAAAAAAGGGTTAAATGTTGCTGCCAGGTGGTAAAAGGATTAAATCTTGCTGCCAGGTAGTAAACGGGTAAAATCTTGCTGCCAGGTGGTAAAAGGGTTAAATCTTGCTGCAAGGTGGTAAACGGGTTAAATCTTGCTGTCAGGTAGAAAAAAGGGTTAAATCTTGCTGCCAGGTGGTAAACGCTTAAATCTTCCTGCAAGGTAGTAAACGGGTTAAATCTTGCTGCCAGGTGGTAAATGGCTTAAAACTTGCTGCCAGGTAGTAAACGTGTTAAATCCTGCTGCCAGGTGGTAAAAGGGATAAATCTTGCTGCAAGGTGGTAAAAGGGTTAAATCTTGCTGCCAGGTGGTAAATGGGTTAAATCTTTCTGCCAGGTAGTTAACAGGTTAAATTTTGCTGCCAGGTGGTAAAAGGGTTAAATCTTGCTGCCAGGTGGTAAACGGATTAAATATTGCTGCCATGTGGTAAATGGCTTAAATCTTGCTGCCAGGTAGAAAAAAGGGGTAAATCTTGCTGCCAGGTGGTAAAAGGGTTAAATCTTGCTGCCAGGTAGTAAAAGGGTTAAATATTGCTGACAGGTGGTAAAAGGGTTAAATCTTGCTGCCAGGTGGTAAACAGGTTAAATCTTGCTGCCAGGTGGTAAAAGGGATAAATCTTGCTGCCAGGTGGTAAACTGGTTAAATCTTGCTGCCAGGTAGTAAACGGGTTAAATCTTGCTGCCAGGTGGTAAAAGGGTTAAATCTTGCTGCCAGGTGGTAAACGGGTTAAATCTTGCTGCCAGGTGGTAAACAGCTTAAATCTTGCTGCCAGGTAGTTAACAGGTTAAATTTTGCTGCCAGGTGGTAAAAGGGTTAAATCTTGCTGCCAGGTGGTAAACGGATTAAATCTTGCTGCCATGTGGTAAATGGCTTAAATCTTGCTGCCAGGTAGAAAAAAGGGTTAAATCTTGCTGCCAGGTAGTAAAAGGGTTAAATCTTGCTGCCAGGTGGTAAAAGGGTTAAATCTTGCTGCCAGTTGGTAGACGGGTTAAATTTAGCTGCCAGCTAGAAAAATGGGCTAAATCTTGCTGCCAGTTGGTAAACGGCTTAAATTTTGCTGCCATGTAGAAAAAAGGGTTAAATCTTGCTGCCAGGAGGAAAAAAAAGGATTAAATCTTACTGCCAGGCGGAAAGTGGGTTAAATCTTGCTGCCAGGTGGTAAACGGGTTAAATATTGCTGTCAGGTGTAAAAAGGCGGTTACATCTTGCTGCCAGCTGGAAAAAAAAGGATTAATTCTTGCTGCCAGGTGGTAAACGGCTTAAATCTTGCTGCCAGGTAGTAAAGGGTTAAATCCTGCTGCCAGGTGGGAGAAGGGTTAAATCTTGCTGCAGGTGGTAAACGGCTTAAATCTTGCTGCAAGGTGGTAAACAGGTTAAATCTTGCTGCCAGGTGAAAAAAAAGGGTTAAATCTTGCTGTCAGGTGGGAAAAAGGGGTTAAATCTTGCTGCTAGGTTGTAAAAGGGTTAAATCTTGCTGCCAGGTGGTAAAAAGGGGTTAAATCTTGCTGTCAGGTGTTAAAACGGTTAAATCTTGCTGCCACGTTTAAAAAAAGGGTTAAATCTTGCTGCCAGGTGGAAAAAAGCGGTTAAATCTTGCTGCCAGGTGGTAAAAGGGTTAAATCTTGCTGCCAGATGGAAAAAAGGGGTTAAATCTTGCTGCCAGGTGGTAAAAGGGCTAAATCTTGCTGCCACGTAATAAAAAGGGTTAAATCTAGCTGCCAGGTGGAAAAAAGGGGTTAAATCTTGCTGCCAGGTGGTAAAAGGGATAAATCTTGCTGCCAGGTGGTAAACTGGTTAAATCTTGCTGCCAGGTAGTAAACGGGTTAAATCTTGCTGCCAGGTGGTAAAAGGGTTAAATCTTGCTGCCAGGTGGTAAACGGGTTAAATCTTGCTGCCAGGTGGTAAACAGCTTAAATCTTGCTGCCAGGTAGTTAACAGGTTAAATTTTGCTGCCAGGTGGTAAAAGGGTTAAATCTTGCTGCCAGGTGGTAAACGGATTAAATCTTGCTGCCATGTGGTAAATGGCTTAAATCTTGCTGCCAGGTAGAAAAAAGGGTTACATCTTGCTGCCAGGTAGTAAAAGGGTTAAATCTTGCTGCCAGGTGGTAAAAGGGTTAAATCTTGCTGCCAGTTGGTAAACGGGTTAAATTTAGCTGCCAGCTAGAAAAATGGGCTAAATCTTGCTGCCAGTTGGTAAACGGCTTAAATTTTGCTGCCATGTAGAAAAAAGGGTTAAATCTTGCTGCCAGGTGGAAAAAAAAGGATTAAATCTTACTGCCAGGCGGAAAGTGGGTTAAATCTTGCTGCCAGGTGGTAAACGGGTTAAATATTGCTGTCAGGTGTAAAAAGGCGGTTACATCTTGCTGCCAGCTGGAAAAAAAAGGATTAATTCTTGCTGCCTGGTGGTAAAAGGGTTAAATCTTGCTGCCAGGTGGTAAACAGGTTAAATCTTGCTGCCAGGTGGTAAACGGCTTAAATCTTGCTGCCAGGTAGTAAAGGGTTAAATCCTGCTGCCAGGTGGGAGAAGGGTTAAATCTTGCTGCCAGGTGGTAAACGGCTTAAATCTTGCTGCAAGGTGGTAAACAGGTTAAATCTTGCTGCCAGGTGAAAAAAAAGGGTTAAATCTTGCTGCCAGGTGGAAAAAAGGGGTTAAATCTTGCTGCTAGGTGGTAAAAGGGTTAAATCTTGCTGCCAGGTGGTAAAAAGGAGTTAAATCTTGCTGCCAGTTGGAAAAAGGGTTAAATCTTACTGCCACGTGAAAAAAAAGGGTTAAATCTTGCTGCCAGATGGTAAACGGCTTAAATCTTTCTGCCAGGTAGTTAACAGGTTAAATTTTGCTGCCAGGTGGTAAAAGGGTTAAATCTTGCTGCCAGGTGGTAAACGGATTAAATATTGCTGCCATGTGGTAAATGGCTTAAATCTTGCTGCCAGGTAGAAAAAAGGGGTAAATCTTGCTGCCAGGTGGTAAAAGGGTTAAATCTTGCTGCCAGGTAGTAAAGGGTTAAATCCTGCTGCCAGGTGGGTAAAGGGTTAAATCTTGCTGCAAGGTGGTAATCGGGTTAAATCTTGCTGCCATGTGGAAAAAAGGGGATAAGTCTTGCTGCCATGTGGTAAAAGGGTTAAATCTTGCTGCCAGGTGAAAAAATTGGGTTAAATCTTGCTGTCAGGTGGGAAAAAGGGGTTAAATCTTGCTGCTAGGTTGTAAAAGGGTTAAATCTTGCTGCCAGGTGGTAAAAAGGGGTTAAATCTTGCTGTCAGGTGTTAAAACGGTTAAATCTTGCTGCCACGTTTAAAAAAGGGTTAAATCTTGCTGCCAGGTGGAAAAAAGCGGTTAAATCTTGCTGCCAGGTGGTAAAAGGGTTAAATCTTGCTGCCAGGTGGAAAAAAGGGGTTAAATCTTGCTGCCAGGTGGTAAAAGGGCTAAATCTTGCTGCCACGTAATAAAAAGGGTTAAATCTAGCTGCCAGGTGGAAAAAAGGGGTTAAATCTTGCTGCCAGGTGGTAAAAGGGATAAATCTTGCTGCCAGGTGGTAAACTGGTTAAATCTTGCTGCCAGGTAGTAAACGGGTTAAATCTTGCTGCCAGGTGGTAAAAGGGTTAAATCTTGCTGCCAGGTGGTAAACGGGTTAAATCTTGCTGCCAGGTGGTAAACAGCTTAAATCTTGCTGCCAGGTAGTTAACAGGTTAAATTTTGCTGCCAGGTGGTAAAAGGGTTAAATCTTGCTGCCAGGTGGTAAACGGATTAAATCTTGCTGCCATGTGGTAAATGGCTTAAATCTTGCTGCCAGGTAGAAAAAAGGGTTAAATCTTGCTGCCAGGTAGTAAAAGGGTTAAATATTGCTGCCAGGTGGTAAAAGGGTTAAATCTTGCTGCCAGGTGGTAAAAGGGTTAAATCTTGCTGCCAGTTGGTAAACGGGTTAAATTTAGCTGCCAGCTAGAAAAATGGGCTAAATCTTGCTGCCAGTTGGTAAACGGCTTACATTTTGCTGCCATGTAGAAAAAAGGGTTAAATCTTGCTGCCAGGTGGAAAAAAAAGGATTAAATCTTACTGCCAGGCGGAAAGTGGGTTAAATCTTGCTGCCAGGTGGTAAACGGGTTAAATATTGCTGTCAGGTGTAAAAAGGCGGTTACATCTTGCTGCCAGCTGGAAAAAAAAGGATTAATTCTTGCTGCCTGGTGGTAAAAGGGTTAAATCTTGCTGCCAGGTGGTAAACAGGTTAAATCTTGCTGCCAGGTGGTAAACGGCTTAAATCTTGCTGCCAGGTAGTAAAGGGTTAAATCCTGCTGCCAGGTGGGAGAAGGGTTAAATCTTGCTGCCAGGTGGTAAACGGCTTAAATCTTGCTGCAAGGTGGTAAACAGGTTAAATCTTGCTGCCAGGTGAAAAAAAAGGGTTAAATCTTGCTGCCAGGTGGAAAAAAGGGGTTAAATCTTGCTGCTAGGTGGTAAAAGGGTTAAATCTTGCTGCCAGGTGGTAAAAAGGAGTTAAATCTTGCTGCCAGTTGGAAAAAGGGTTAAATCTTACTGCCACGTGAAAAAAAGGATTAAATCTTGCTGCCAGATGGTAAACGGCTTAAATCTTTCTGCCAGGTAGTAAACGGGTTAAATCTTGCTGCCAGTTGGTAAAAGGGTTAAATCTTGCTGCCATGTGGTAAAAGGGTTAAATCTTGCTGCCAGGTGAAAAAAAAGGGTTAAATCTTGCTGCCAGGTGGAAAAAAGGGGTTAAATCTTGCTGCTAGATGGTAAAAGGGTTAAATCTTGCTGCCAGGTGGTAAAAAGGAGTTAAATCTTGCTGCCAGTTGGAAAAAGGGTTAAATCTTACTGCCACGTGAAAAAAAGGGTTAAATCTTGCTGCCAGATGGTAAACGGCTTAAATCTTGCTGCCAGGAAGTAAACGGGTTAAATCTTGCTGCCAGTTGGTAAAAGGGTTAAATCTTGCTGCCAGGTGGGAAACGAGTTAAATCTTGCTGCCAGGTAGAAAAAAGGGTTAAATGTTGCTGCCAGGTGGTAAAAGGGCTAAATATTGCTGCCACGTGAAAAAAAGGGTTAAATCTAGCTGCCAGGTGGAAAAAAGGGGTTAAATCTTGCTGCCAGGTGGTAAAAGGGATAAATCTTGCTGCCAGGTGGTAAACGGCTTAAATCTTGCTGCCAGGTAGTAAACGGGTTAAATCTTGCTGCCAGGTGGTAAAAGGGTTAAATCTTGCTGCCAGGTGGTAAACGGGTTAAATCTTGCTGCCAGGTGGTAAACACCTTAAATCTTGCTGCCAGGTACTTAACAGGTTAAATTTTGCTGACAGGTGGTAAAAGGGTTAAATCTTGCTGCCAGGTGGTAAACGGGTTAAATCTTGCTGCCATGTGGTAAATGGCTTAAATCTTGCTGCCAGGTAGAAAAAAGGGTTAAATCTTGCTGCCAGGTGGTAAACAGCTTAAATCTTGCTGCCAGGTAGTTAACAGGTTAAATTTTGCTGCCAGGTGGTAAAAGGGTTAAATCTTGCTGCCATGTGGTAAACGGATTAAATATTGCTGCCATGTGGTAAATGGCTTAAATCTTGCTGCCAGGTAGAAAAAAGGGGTAAATCTTGCTGCCAGGTGGTAAAAGGGTTAAATCTTGCTGCCAGGTAGTAAAAGGGTTAAATCTTGCTGCCAGGTGGTAAAAGGGTTAAATCATGCTGCCAGGTGGTAAACGGCTTAAATCTTGCTGCCAGGTAGTAAAGGGTTAAATCCTGCAGCCAGGTGGGAAAAGGGTTAAATCTTGCTGCAAGGTGGTAATCGGGTTAAATCTTGCTGCCATGTGGAAAAAAGGGGATAAGTCTTGCTGCCATGTGGTAAAAGGGTTAAATCTTGCTGCCAGGTGAAAAAAAGGGTTAAATCTTGCTGTCAGGTGGAAAAAAGGGGTTAAATCTTGCTGCTAGGTTGTAAAAGGGTTAAATCTTGCTGCCAGGTGGTAAAAAGGGGTTAAATCTTGCTGTCAGGTGTTAAAACGGTTAAATCTTGCTGCCACGTTTAAAAAAGGGTTAAATCTTGCTGCCAGGTGGAAAAAAGCGGTTAAATCTTGCTGCCAGGTGGTAAAAGGGTTAAATCTTGCTGCCAGGTGGAAAAAAGGGGTTAAATCTTGCTGCCAGGTGGTAAAAGGGCTAAATCTTGCTGCCACGTAATAAAAAGGGTTAAATCTAGCTGCCAGGTGGAAAAAAGGGGTTAAATCTTGCTGCCAGGTGGCAAAAGGGATAAATCTTGCTGCCAGGTGGTAAACTGGTTAAATCTTGCTGCCAGGTAGTAAACGGGTTAAATCTTGCTGCCAGGTGGTAAAAGGGTTAAATCTTGCTGCCAGGTGGTAAACGGGTTAAATCTTGCTGCCAGGTGGTAAACAGCTTAAATCTTGCTGCCAGGTAGTTAACAGGTTAAATTTTGCTGCCAGGTGGTAAAAGGGTTAAATCTTGCTGTCAGGTGGTAAACGGATTAAATCTTGCTGCCATGTGGTAAATGGCTTAAATCTTGCTGCCAGGTAGAAAAAAGGGTTAAATCTTGCTGCCAGGTAGTAAAAGGGTTAAATCTTGCTGCCAGGTGGTAAAAGGGTTAAATCTTGCTGCCAGTTGGTAAACGGGTTAAATTTAGCTGCCAGCTAGAAAAATGGGCTAAATCTTGCTGCCAGTTGGTAAACGGCTTAAATTTTGCTGCCATGTAGAAAAAAGGGTTAAATCTTGCTGCCAGGAGGAAAAAAAAGGATTAAATCTTACTGCCAGGCGGAAAGTGGGTTAAATCTTGCTGCCAGGTGGTAAACGGGTTAAATATTGCTGTCAGGTGTAAAAAGGCGGTTACATCTTGCTGCCAGCTGGAAAAAAAAGGATTAATTCTTGCTGCCAGGTGGTAAACGGCTTAAATCTTGCTGCCAGGTAGTAAAGGGTTAAATCCTGCTGCCAGGTGGGAGAAGGGTTAAATCTTGCTGCAGGTGGTAAACGGCTTAAATCTTGCTGCAAGGTGGTAAACAGGTTAAATCTTGCTGCCAGGTGAAAAAAAAGGGTTAAATCTTGCTGTCAGGTGGGAAAAAGGGGTTAAATCTTGCTGCTAGGTTGTAAAAGGGTTAAATCTTGCTGCCAGGTGGTAAAAAGGGGTTAAATCTTGCTGTCAGGTGTTAAAACGGTTAAATCTTGCTGCCACGTTTAAAAAAAGGGTTAAATCTTGCTGCCAGGTGGAAAAAAGCGGTTAAATCTTGCTGCCAGGTGGTAAAAGGGTTAAATCTTGCTGCCAGGTGGAAAAAAGGGGTTAAATCTTGCTGCCAGGTGGTAAAAGGGCTAAATCTTGCTGCCACGTAATAAAAAGGGTTAAATCTAGCTGCCAGGTGGAAAAAAGGGGTTAAATCTTGCTGCCAGGTGGTAAAAGGGATAAATCTTGCTGCCAGGTGGTAAACTGGTTAAATCTTGCTGCCAGGTAGTAAACGGGTTAAATCTTGCTGCCAGGTGGTAAAAGGGTTAAATCTTGCTGCCAGGTGGTAAACGGGTTAAATCTTGCTGCCAGGTGGTAAACAGCTTAAATCTTGCTGCCAGGTAGTTAACAGGTTAAATTTTGCTGCCAGGTGGTAAAAGGGTTAAATCTTGCTGCCAGGTGGTAAACGGATTAAATCTTGCTGCCATGTGGTAAATGGCTTAAATCTTGCTGCCAGGTAGAAAAAAGGGTTAAATCTTGCTGCCAGGTAGTAAAAGGGTTAAATATTGCTGCCAGGTGGTAAAAGGGTTAAATCTTGCTGCCAGTTGGTAAACGGGTTAAATTTAGCTGCCAGCTAGAAAAATGGGCTAAATCTTGCTGCCAGTTGGTAAACGGCTTACATTTTGCTGCCATGTAGAAAAAAGGGTTAAATCTTGCTGCCAGGTGGAAAAAAAAGGATTAAATCTTACTGCCAGGCGGAAAGTGGGTTAAATCTTGCTGCCAGGTGGTAAACGGGTTAAATATTGCTGTCAGGTGTAAAAAGGCGGTTACATCTTGCTGCCAGCTGGAAAAAAAAGGATTAATTCTTGCTGCCTGGTGGTAAAAGGGTTAAATCTTGCTGCCAGGTGGTAAACAGGTTAAATCTTGCTGCCAGGTGGTAAACGGCTTAAATCTTGCTGCCAGGTAGTAAAGGGTTAAATCCTGCTGCCAGGTGGGAGAAGGGTTAAATCTTGCTGCCAGGTGGTAAACGGCTTAAATCTTGCTGCAAGGTGGTAAACAGGTTAAATCTTGCTGCCAGGTGAAAAAAAAGGGTTAAATCTTGCTGCCAGGTGGAAAAAAGGGGTTAAATCTTGCTGCTAGGTGGTAAAAGGGTTAAATCTTGCTGCCAGGTGGTAAAAAGGAGTTAAATCTTGCTGCCAGTTGGAAAAAGGGTTAAATCTTACTGCCACGTGAAAAAAAGGATTAAATCTTGCTGCCAGATGGTAAACGGCTTAAATCTTTCTGCCAGGTAGTAAACGGGTTAAATCTTGCTGCCAGTTGGTAAAAGGGTTAAATCTTGCTGCCATGTGGTAAAAGGGTTAAATCTTGCTGCCAGGTGAAAAAAAAGGGTTAAATCTTGCTGCCAGGTGGAAAAAAGGGGTTAAATCTTGCTGCTAGATGGTAAAAGGGTTAAATCTTGCTGCCAGGTGGTAAAAAGGAGTTAAATCTTGCTGCCAGTTGGAAAAAGGGTTAAATCTTACTGCCACGTGAAAAAAAGGGTTAAATCTTGCTGCCAGATGGTAAACGGCTTAAATCTTGCTGCCAGGAAGTAAACGGGTTAAATCTTGCTGCCAGTTGGTAAAAGGGTTAAATCTTGCTGCCAGGTGGGAAACGAGTTAAATCTTGCTGCCAGGTAGAAAAAAGGGTTAAATGTTGCTGCCAGGTGGTAAAAGGGCTAAATATTGCTGCCACGTGAAAAAAAGGGTTAAATCTAGCTGCCAGGTGGAAAAAAGGGGTTAAATCTTGCTGCCAGGTGGTAAAAGGGATAAATCTTGCTGCCAGGTGGTAAACGGCTTAAATCTTGCTGCCAGGTAGTAAACGGGTTAAATCTTGCTGCCAGGTGGTAAAAGGGTTAAATCTTGCTGCCAGGTGGTAAACGGGTTAAATCTTGCTGCCAGGTGGTAAACACCTTAAATCTTGCTGCCAGGTACTTAACAGGTTAAATTTTGCTGACAGGTGGTAAAAGGGTTAAATCTTGCTGCCAGGTGGTAAACGGGTTAAATCTTGCTGCCATGTGGTAAATGGCTTAAATCTTGCTGCCAGGTAGAAAAAAGGGTTAAATCTTGCTGCCAGGTGGTAAACAGCTTAAATCTTGCTGCCAGGTAGTTAACAGGTTAAATTTTGCTGCCAGGTGGTAAAAGGGTTAAATCTTGCTGCCATGTGGTAAACGGATTAAATATTGCTGCCATGTGGTAAATGGCTTAAATCTTGCTGCCAGGTAGAAAAAAGGGGTAAATCTTGCTGCCAGGTGGTAAAAGGGTTAAATCTTGCTGCCAGGTAGTAAAAGGGTTAAATCTTGCTGCCAGGTGGTAAAAGGGTTAAATCATGCTGCCAGGTGGTAAACGGCTTAAATCTTGCTGCCAGGTAGTAAAGGGTTAAATCCTGCTGCCAGGTGGGAAAAGGGTTAAATCTTGCTGCAAGGTGGTAATCGGGTTAAATCTTGCTGCCATGTGGAAAAAAGGGGATAAGTCTTGCTGCCATGTGGTAAAAGGGTTAAATCTTGCTGCCAGGTGAAAAAAAGGGTTAAATCTTGCTGTCAGGTGGAAAAAAGGGGTTAAATCTTGCTGCTAGGTTGTAAAAGGGTTAAATCTTGCTGCCAGGTGGTAAAAAGGGGTTAAATCTTGCTGTCAGGTGTTAAAACGGTTAAATCTTGCTGCCACGTTTAAAAAAGGGTTAAATCTTGCTGCCAGGTGGAAAAAAGCGGTTAAATCTTGCTGCCAGGTGGTAAAAGGGTTAAATCTTGCTGCCAGGTGGAAAAAAGGGGTTAAATCTTGCTGCCAGGTGGTAAAAGGGCTAAATCTTGCTGCCACGTAATAAAAAGGGTTAAATCTAGCTGCCAGGTGGAAAAAAGGGGTTAAATCTTGCTGCCAGGTGGTAAAAGGGATAAATCTTGCTGCCAGGTGGTAAACTGGTTAAATCTTGCTGCCAGGTAGTAAACGGGTTAAATCTTGCTGCCAGGTGGTAAAAGGGTTAAATCTTGCTGCCAGGTGGTAAACGGGTTAAATCTTGCTGCCAGGTGGTAAACAGCTTAAATCTTGCTGCCAGGTAGTTAACAGGTTAAATTTTGCTGCCAGGTGGTAAAAGGGTTAAATCTTGCTGTCAGGTGGTAAACGGATTAAATCTTGCTGCCATGTGGTAAATGGCTTAAATCTTGCTGCCAGGTAGAAAAAAGGGTTAAATCTTGCTGCCAGGTAGTAAAAGGGTTAAATCTTGCTGCCAGGTGGTAAAAGGGTTAAATCTTGCTGCCAGTTGGTAAACGGGTTAAATTTAGCTGCCAGCTAGAAAAATGGGCTAAATCTTGCTGCCAGTTGGTAAACGGCTTAAATTTTGCTGCCATGTAGAAAAAAGGGTTAAATCTTGCTGCCAGGAGGAAAAAAAGGATTAAATCTTACTGCCAGGCGGAAAGTGGGTTAAATCTTGCTGCCAGGTGGTAAACGGGTTAAATATTGCTGTCAGGTGTAAAAAGGCGGTTACATCTTGCTGCCAGCTGGAAAAAAAAGGATTAATTCTTGCTGCCAGGTGGTAAACGGCTTAAATCTTGCTGCCAGGTAGTAAAGGGTTAAATCCTGCTGCCAGGTGGGAGAAGGGTTAAATCTTGCTGCAGGTGGTAAACGGCTTAAATCTTGCTGCAAGGTGGTAAACAGGTTAAATCTTGCTGCCAGGTGAAAAAAAAGGGTTAAATCTTGCTGTCAGGTGGGAAAAAGGGGTTAAATCTTGCTGCTAGGTTGTAAAAGGGTTAAATCTTGCTGCCAGGTGGTAAAAAGGGGTTAAATCTTGCTGTCAGGTGTTAAAACGGTTAAATCTTGCTGCCACGTTTAAAAAAAGGGTTAAATCTTGCTGCCAGGTGGAAAAAAGCGGTTAAATCTTGCTGCCAGGTGGTAAAAGGGTTAAATCTTGCTGCCAGGTGGAAAAAAGGGGTTAAATCTTGCTGCCAGGTGGTAAAAGGGCTAAATCTTGCTGCCACGTAATAAAAAGGGTTAAATCTAGCTGCCAGGTGGAAAAAAGGGGTTAAATCTTGCTGCCAGGTGGTAAAAGGGATAAATCTTGCTGCCAGGTGGTAAACTGGTTAAATCTTGCTGCCAGGTAGTAAACGGGTTAAATCTTGCTGCCAGGTGGTAAAAGGGTTAAATCTTGCTGCCAGGTGGTAAACGGGTTAAATCTTGCTGCCAGGTGGTAAACAGCTTAAATCTTGCTGCCAGGTAGTTAACAGGTTAAATTTTGCTGCCAGGTGGTAAAAGGGTTAAATCTTGCTGCCAGGTGGTAAACGGATTAAATCTTGCTGCCATGTGGTAAATGGCTTAAATCTTGCTGCCAGGTAGAAAAAAGGGTTACATCTTGCTGCCAGGTAGTAAAAGGGTTAAATCTTGCTGCCAGGTGGTAAAAGGGTTAAATCTTGCTGCCAGTTGGTAAACGGGTTAAATTTAGCTGCCAGCTAGAAAAATGGGCTAAATCTTGCTGCCAGTTGGTAAACGGCTTAAATTTTGCTGCCATGTAGAAAAAAGGGTTAAATCTTGCTGCCAGGTGGAAAAAAAAGGATTAAATCTTACTGCCAGGCGGAAAGTGGGTTAAATCTTGCTGCCAGGTGGTAAACGGGTTAAATATTGCTGTCAGGTGTAAAAAGGCGGTTACATCTTGCTGCCAGCTGGAAAAAAAAGGATTAATTCTTGCTGCCTGGTGGTAAAAGGGTTAAATCTTGCTGCCAGGTGGTAAACAGGTTAAATCTTGCTGCCAGGTGGTAAACGGCTTAAATCTTGCTGCCAGGTAGTAAAGGGTTAAATCCTGCTGCCAGGTGGGAGAAGGGTTAAATCTTGCTGCCAGGTGGTAAACGGCTTAAATCTTGCTGCAAGGTGGTAAACAGGTTAAATCTTGCTGCCAGGTGAAAAAAAAGGGTTAAATCTTGCTGCCAGGTGGAAAAAAGGGGTTAAATCTTGCTGCTAGGTGGTAAAAGGGTTAAATCTTGCTGCCAGGTGGTAAAAAGGAGTTAAATCTTGCTGCCAGTTGGAAAAAGGGTTAAATCTTACTGCCACGTGAAAAAAAAGGGTTAAATCTTGCTGCCAGATGGTAAACGGCTTAAATCTTTCTGCCAGGTAGTTAACAGGTTAAATTTTGCTGCCAGGTGGTAAAAGGGTTAAATCTTGCTGCCAGGTGGTAAACGGATTAAATATTGCTGCCATGTGGTAAATGGCTTAAATCTTGCTGCCAGGTAGAAAAAAGGGGTAAATCTTGCTGCCAGGTGGTAAAAGGGTTAAATCTTGCTGCCAGGTAGTAAAAGGGTTAAATATTGCTGACAGGTGGTAAAAGGGTTAAATCTTGCTGCCAGGTGGTAAACAGGTTAAATCTTGCTGCCAGGTGGTAAACGGCTTAAATCTTGCTGCCAGGTAGTAAAGGGTTAAATCCTGCTGCCAGGTGGGTAAAGGGTTAAATCTTGCTGCAAGGTGGTAATCGGGTTAAATCTTGCTGCCATGTGGAAAAAAGGGGATAAGTCTTGCTGCCATGTGGTAAAAGGGTTAAATCTTGCTGCCAGGTGAAAAAATTGGGTTAAATCTTGCTGTCAGGTGGGAAAAAGGTGTTAAATCTTGCTGCTAGGTTGTAAAAGGGTTAAATCTTGCTGCCAGGTGGTAAAAAGGGGTTAAATCTTGCTGTCAGGTGTTAAAACGGTTAAATCTTGCTGCCACGTTTAAAAAAGGGTTAAATCTTGCTGCCAGGTGGAAAAAAGCGGTTAAATCTTGCTGCCAGGTGGTAAAAGGGTTAAATCTTGCTGCCAGGTGGAAAAAAGGGGTTAAATCTTGCTGCCAGGTGGTAAAAGGGCTAAATCTTGCTGCCACGTAATAAAAAGGGTTAAATCTAGCTGCCAGGTGGAAAAAAGGGGTTAAATCTTGCTGCCAGGTGGTAAAAGGGATAAATCTTGCTGCCAGGTGGTAAACTGGTTAAATCTTGCTGCCAGGTAGTAAACGGGTTAAATCTTGCTGCCAGGTGGTAAAAGGGTTAAATCTTGCTGCCAGGTGGTAAACGGGTTAAATCTTGCTGCCAGGTGGTAAACAGCTTAAATCTTGCTGCCAGGTAGTTAACAGGTTAAATTTTGCTGCCAGGTGGTAAAAGGGTTAAATCTTGCTGCCAGGTGGTAAACGGATTAAATCTTGCTGCCATGTGGTAAATGGCTTAAATCTTGCTGCCAGGTAGAAAAAAGGGTTAAATCTTGCTGCCAGGTAGTAAAAGGGTTAAATATTGCTGCCAGGTGGTAAAAGGGTTAAATCTTGCTGCCAGTTGGTAAACGGGTTAAATTTAGCTGCCAGCTAGAAAAATGGGCTAAATCTTGCTGCCAGTTGGTAAACGGCTTACATTTTGCTGCCATGTAGAAAAAAGGGTTAAATCTTGCTGCCAGGTGGAAAAAAAAGGATTAAATCTTACTGCCAGGCGGAAAGTGGGTTAAATCTTGCTGCCAGGTGGTAAACGGGTTAAATATTGCTGTCAGGTGTAAAAAGGCGGTTACATCTTGCTGCCAGCTGGAAAAAAAAGGATTAATTCTTGCTGCCTGGTGGTAAAAGGGTTAAATCTTGCTGCCAGGTGGTAAACAGGTTAAATCTTGCTGCCAGGTGGTAAACGGCTTAAATCTTGCTGCCAGGTAGTAAAGGGTTAAATCCTGCTGCCAGGTGGGAGAAGGGTTAAATCTTGCTGCCAGGTGGTAAACGGCTTAAATCTTGCTGCAAGGTGGTAAACAGGTTAAATCTTGCTGCCAGGTGAAAAAAAAGGGTTAAATCTTGCTGCCAGGTGGAAAAAAGGGGTTAAATCTTGCTGCTAGGTGGTAAAAGGGTTAAATCTTGCTGCCAGGTGGTAAAAAGGAGTTAAATCTTGCTGCCAGTTGGAAAAAGGGTTAAATCTTACTGCCACGTGAAAAAAAGGATTAAATCTTGCTGCCAGATGGTAAACGGCTTAAATCTTTCTGCCAGGTAGTAAACGGGTTAAATCTTGCTGCCAGTTGGTAAAAGGGTTAAATCTTGCTGCCATGTGGTAAAAGGGTTAAATCTTGCTGCCAGGTGAAAAAAAAGGGTTAAATCTTGCTGCCAGGTGGAAAAAAGGGGTTAAATCTTGCTGCTAGATGGTAAAAGGGTTAAATCTTGCTGCCAGGTGGTAAAAAGGAGTTAAATCTTGCTGCCAGTTGGAAAAAGGGTTAAATCTTACTGCCACGTGAAAAAAAGGGTTAAATCTTGCTGCCAGATGGTAAACGGCTTAAATCTTGCTGCCAGGAAGTAAACGGGTTAAATCTTGCTGCCAGTTGGTAAAAGGGTTAAATCTTGCTGCCAGGTGGGAAACGAGTTAAATCTTGCTGCCAGGTAGAAAAAAGGGTTAAATGTTGCTGCCAGGTGGTAAAAGGGCTAAATATTGCTGCCACGTGAAAAAAAGGGTTAAATCTAGCTGCCAGGTGGAAAAAAGGGGTTAAATCTTGCTGCCAGGTGGTAAAAGGGATAAATCTTGCTGCCAGGTGGTAAACGGCTTAAATCTTGCTGCCAGGTAGTAAACGGGTTAAATCTTGCTGCCAGGTGGTAAAAGGGTTAAATCTTGCTGCCAGGTGGTAAACGGGTTAAATCTTGCTGCCAGGTGGTAAACACCTTAAATCTTGCTGCCAGGTACTTAACAGGTTAAATTTTGCTGACAGGTGGTAAAAGGGTTAAATCTTGCTGCCAGGTGGTAAACGGGTTAAATCTTGCTGCCATGTGGTAAATGGCTTAAATCTTGCTGCCAGGTAGAAAAAAGGGTTAAATCTTGCTGCCAGGTGGTAAACAGCTTAAATCTTGCTGCCAGGTAGTTAACAGGTTAAATTTTGCTGCCAGGTGGTAAAAGGGTTAAATCTTGCTGCCAGGTGGTAAACGGATTAAATATTGCTGCCATGTGGTAAATGGCTTAAATCTTGCTGCCAGGTAGAAAAAAGGGGTAAATCTTGCTGCCAGGTGGTAAAAGGGTTAAATCTTGCTGCCAGGTAGTAAAAGGGTTAAATCTTGCTGCCAGGTGGTAAAAGGGTTAAATCTTGCTGCCAGGTGGTAAACGGCTTAAATCTTGCTGCCAGGTAGTAAAGGGTTAAATCCTGCTGCCAGGTGGGAAAAGGGTTAAATCTTGCTGCAAGGTGGTAATCGGGTTAAATCTTGCTGCCATGTGGAAAAAAGGGGATAAGTCTTGCTGCCATGTGGTAAAAGGGTTAAATCTTGCTGCCAGGTGAAAAAAAGGGTTAAATCTTGCTGTCAGGTGGAAAAAAGGGGTTAAATCTTGCTGCTAGGTTGTAAAAGGGTTAAATCTTGCTGCCAGGTGGTAAAAAGGGGTTAAATCTTGCTGTCAGGTGTTAAAACGGTTAAATCTTGCTGCCACGTTTAAAAAAGGGTTAAATCTTGCTGCCAGGTGGAAAAAAGCGGTTAAATCTTGCTGCCAGGTGGTAAAAGGGTTAAATCTTGCTGCCAGGTGGAAAAAAGGGGTTAAATCTTGCTGCCAGGTGGTAAAAGGGCTAAATCTTGCTGCCACGTAATAAAAAGGGTTAAATCTAGCTGCCAGGTGGAAAAAAGGGGTTAAATCTTGCTGCCAGGTGGTAAAAGGGATAAATCTTGCTGCCAGGTGGTAAACTGGTTAAATCTTGCTGCCAGGTAGTAAACGGGTTAAATCTTGCTGCCAGGTGGTAAAAGGGTTAAATCTTGCTGCCAGGTGGTAAACGGGTTAAATCTTGCTGCCAGGTGGTAAACAGCTTAAATCTTGCTGCCAGGTAGTTAACAGGTTAAATTTTGCTGCCAGGTGGTAAAAGGGTTAAATCTTGCTGCCAGGTGGTAAACGGATTAAATATTGCTGCCATGTGGTAAATGGCTTAAATCTTGCTGCCAGGTAGAAAAAAGGGTTAAATCTTGCTGCCAGGTAGTAAAAGGGTTAAATCTTGCTGCCAGGTTGTAAAAGGGTTAAATCTTGCTGCCAGTTGGTAAACGGGTTAAATTTAGCTGCCAGCTAGAAAAATGGGCTAAATCTTGCTGCCAGTTGGTAAACGGCTTAAATTTTGCTGCCATGTAGAAAAAAGGGTTAAATCTTGCTGCCAGGTGGAAAAAAAAAGGATTAAATCTTACTGCCAGGCGGAAAGTGGGTTAAATCTTGCTGCCAGGTGGTAAACGGGTTAAATATTGCTGTCAGGTGTAAAAAGGCGGTTACATCTTGCTGCCAGCTGGAAATAAAAGGATTAATTCTTGCTGCCTGGTGGTAAAAGGGTTAAATCTTGCTGCCAGGTGGTAAACAGGTTAAATCTTGCTGCCAGGTGGTAAACGGCTTAAATCTTGCTGCCAGGTAGTAAAGGGTTAAATCCTGCTGCCAGGTGGGAGAAGGGTTAAATCTTGCTGCCAGGTGGTAAACGGCTTAAATCTTGCTGCAAGGTGGTAAACAGGTTAAATCTTGCTGCCAGGTGAAAAAAAAGGGTTAAATCTTGCTGCCAGGTGGAAAAAAGGGGTTAAATCTTGCTGCTAGGTGGTAAAAGGGTTAAATCTTGCTGCCAGGTGGTAAAAAGGAGTTAAATCTTGCTGCCAGTTGGAAAAAGGGTTAAATCTTACTGCCACGTGAAAAAAAGGGTTAAATCTTGCTGCCAGATGGTAAACGGCTTAAATCTTTCTGCCAGGTAGTTAACAGGTTAAATTTTGCTGCCAGGTGGTAAAAGGGTTAAATCTTGCTGCCAGGTGGTAAACGGATTAAATATTGCTGCCATGTGGTAAATGGCTTAAATCTTGCTGCCAGGTAGAAAAAAGGGGTAAATCTTGCTGCCAGGTGGTAAAAGGGTTAAATCTTGCTGCCAGGTAGTAAAAGGGTTAAATATTGCTGACAGGTGGTAAAAGGGTTAAATCTTGCTGCCAGGTGGTAAACAGGTTAAATCTTGCTGCCAGGTGGTAAACGGCTTAAATCTTGCTGCCAGGTAGTAAAGGGTTAAATCCTGCTGCCAGGTGGGTAAAGGGTTAAATCTTGCTGCAAGGTGGTAATCGGGTTAAATCTTGCTGCCATGTGGAAAAAAGGGGATAAGTCTTGCTGCCATGTGGTAAAAGGGTTAAATCTTGCTGCCAGGTGAAAAAAATGGTTAAATCTTGCTGTCAGATGGAAAAAAGGGGTTAAATCTTGCTGCTAGTTTGTAAAAGGGTTAAATCTTGCTGCCAGGTGGTAAAAAGGGGTTAAATCTTGCTGTCAGGTGTTAAAACGGTTAAATCTTGCTGCCACGTTTAAAAAAGGGTTAAATCTTGCTGCCAGGTGGAAAAAAGCGGTTAAATCTTGCTGCCAGGTGGTAAAAGGGTTAAATCTTGCTGCCAGGTGGAAAAAAGGGGTTAAATCTTGCTGCCAGGTGGTAAAAGGGCTAAATCTTGCTGCCACGTAATAAAAAGGGTTAAATCTAGCTGCCAGGTGGAAAAAAGGGGTTAAATCTTGCTGCCAGGTGGTAAAAGGGATAAATCTTGCTGCCAGGTGGTAAACTGGTTAAATCTTGCTGCCAGGTAGTAAACGGGTTAAATCTTGCTGCCAGGTGGTAAAAGGGTTAAATCTTGCTGCCAGGTGGTAAACGGGTTAAATCTTGCTGCCAGGTGGTAAACAGCTTAAATCTTGCTGCCAGGTAGTTAACAGGTTAAATTTTGCTGCCAGGTGGTAAAAGGGTTAAATCTTGCTGCCAGGTGGTAAACGGATTAAATCTTGCTGCCATGTGGTAAATGGCTTAAATCTTGCTGCCAGGTAGAAAAAAGGGTTAAATCTTGCTGCCAGGTAGTAAAAGGGTTAAATCTTGCTGCCAGGTGGTAAAAGGGTTAAATCTTGCTGCCAGTTGGTAAACGGGTTAAATTTAGCTGCCAGCTAGAAAAATGGGCTAAATCTTGCTGCCAGTTGGTAAACGGCTTAAATTTTGCTGCCATGTAGAAAAAAGGGTTAAATCTTGCTGCCAGGTGGAAAAAAAAGGATTAAATCTTACTGCCAGGCGGAAAGTGGGTTAAATCTTGCTGCCAGGTGGTAAACGGGTTAAATATTGCTGTCAGGTGTAAAAAGGCGGTTACATCTTGCTGCCAGCTGGAAAAAAAAGGATTAATTCTTGCTGCCTGGTGGTAAAAGGGTTAAATCTTGCTGCCAGGTGGTAAACAGGTTAAATCTTGCTGCCAGGTGGTAAACGGCTTAAATCTTGCTGCAAGGTAGTAAAGGGTTAAATCCTGCTGCCAGGTGGGAGAAGGGTTAAATCTTGCTGCCAGGTGGTAAACGGCTTAAATCTTGCTGCAAGGTGGTAAACAGGTAAATCTTGCTGCCAGGTGAAAAAAAAGGGTTAAATCTTGCTGCCAGGTGGAAAAAAGGGGTTAAATCTTGCTGCTAGGTGGTAAAAGGGTTAAATCTTGCTGCCAGGTGGTAAAAAGGAGTTAAATCTTGCTGCCAGTTGGAAAAAGGGTTAAATCTTACTGCCACGTGAAAAAAAGGGTTAAATCTTGCTGCCAGATGGTAAACGGCTTAAATCTTTCTGCCAGGTAGTAAACGGGTTAAATCTTGCTGCCAGTTGGTAAAAGGGTTAAATCTTGCTGCCATGTGGTAAAAGGGTTAAATCTTGCTGCCAGGTGAAAAAAAAGGGTTAAATCTTGCTGCCAGGTGGAAAAAAGGGGTTAAATCTTGCTGCTAGATGGTAAAAGGGTTAAATCTTGCTGCCAGGTGGTAAAAAGGAGTTAAATCTTGCTGCCAGTTGGAAAAAGGGTTAAATCTTACTGCCACGTGAAAAAAAGGGTTAAATCTTGCTGCCAGATGGTAAACGGCTTAAATCTTGCTGCCAGGAAGTAAACGGGTTAAATCTTGCTGCCAGTTGGTAAAAGGGTTAAATCTTGCTGCCAGGTGGGAAACGAGTTAAATCTTGCTGCCAGGTAGAAAAAAGGGTTAAATGTTGCTGCCAGGTGGTAAAAGGGCTAAATATTGCTGCCACGTGAAAAAAAAAGGGTTAAATCTAGCTGCCAGGTGGAAAAAAGGGGTTAAATCTTGCTGCCAGGTGGTAAAAGGGATAAATCTTGCTGCCAGGTGGTAAACGGCTTAAATCTTGCTGCCAGGTAGTAAACGGGTTAAATCTTGCTGCCAGGTGGTAAAAGGGTTAAATCTTGCTGCCAGGTGGTAAACGGGTTAAATCTTGCTGCCAGGTGGTAAACAGCTTAAATCTTGCTGCCAGGTACTTAACAGGTTAAATTTTGCTGACAGGTGGTAAAAGGGTTAAATCTTGCTGCCAGGTGGTAAACGGGTTAAATCTTGCTGCCATGTGGTAAATGGCTTAAATCTTGCTGCCAGGTAGAAAAAAGGGTTAAATCTTGCTGCCAGGTGGTAAACAGCTTAAATCTTGCTGCCAGGTAGTTAACAGGTTAAATTTTGCTGCCAGGTGGTAAAAGGGTTAAATCTTGCTGCCAGGTGGTAAACGGATTAAAAATTGCTGCCATGTGGTAAATGGCTTAAATCTTGCTGCCAGGTAGAAAAAAGGGGTAAATCTTGCTGCCAGGTGGTAAAAGGGTTAAATCTTGCTGCCAGGTAGTAAAAGGGTTAAATCTTGCTGCCAGGTGGTAAAAGGGTTAAATCTTGCTGCCAGGTGGTAAACGGCTTAAATCTTGCTGCCAGGTAGTAAAGGGTTAAATCCTGCTGCCAGGTGGGAAAAGGGTTAAATCTTGCTGCAAGGTGGTAATCGGGTTAAATCTTGCTGCCATGTGGAAAAAAGGGGATAAGTCTTGCTGCCATGTGGTAAAAGGGTTAAATCTTGCTGCCAGGTGAAAAAAAGGGTTAAATCTTGCTGTCAGGTGGAAAAAAGGGGTTAAATCTTGCTGCTAGGTTGTAAAAGGGTTAAATCTTGCTGCCAGGTGGTAAAAAGGGGTTAAATCTTGCTGTCAGGTGTTAAAACGGTTAAATCTTGCTGCCACGTTTAAAAAAGGGTTAAATCTTGCTGCCAGGTGGAAAAAAGCGGTTAAATCTTGCTGCCAGGTGGTAAAAGGGTTAAATCTTGCTGCCAGGTGGAAAAAAGGGGTTAAATCTTGCTGCCAGGTGGTAAAAGGGCTAAATCTTGCTGCCACGTAATAAAAAGGGTTAAATCTAGCTGCCAGGTGGAAAAAAGGGGTTAAATCTTGCTGCCAGGTGGTAAAAGGGATAAATCTTGCTGCCAGGTGGTAAACTGGTTAAATCTTGCTGCCAGGTAGTAAACGGGTTAAATCTTGCTGCCAGGTGGTAAAAGGGTTAAATCTTGCTGCCAGGTGGTAAACGGGTTAAATCTTGCTGCCAGGTGGTAAACAGCTTAAATCTTGCTGCCAGGTAGTTAACAGGTTAAATTTTGCTGCCAGGTGGTAAAAGGGTTAAATCTTGCTGCCAGGTGGTAAACGGATTAAATCTTGCTGCCATGTGGTAAATGGCTTAAATCTTGCTGCCAGGTAGAAAAAAGGGTTAAATCTTGCTGCCAGGTAGTAAAAGGGTTAAATATTGCTGCCAGGTGGTAAAAGGGTTAAATCTTGCTGCCAGTTGGTAAACGGGTTAAATTTAGCTGCCAGCTAGAAAAATGGGCTAAATCTTGCTGCCAGTTGGTAAACGGCTTACATTTTGCTGCCATGTAGAAAAAAGGGTTAAATCTTGCTGCCAGGTGGAAAAAAAAGGATTAAATCTTACTGCCAGGCGGAAAGTGGGTTAAATCTTGCTGCCAGGTGGTAAACGGGTTAAATATTGCTGTCAGGTGTAAAAAGGCGGTTACATCTTGCTGCCAGCTGGAAAAAAAAGGATTAATTCTTGCTGCCTGGTGGTAAAAGGGTTAAATCTTGCTGCCAGGTGGTAAACAGGTTAAATCTTGCTGCCAGGTGGTAAACGGCTTAAATCTTGCTGCCAGGTAGTAAAGGGTTAAATCCTGCTGCCAGGTGGGAGAAGGGTTAAATCTTGCTGCCAGGTGGTAAACGGCTTAAATCTTGCTGCAAGGTGGTAAACAGGTTAAATCTTGCTGCCAGGTGAAAAAAAAGGGTTAAATCTTGCTGCCAGGTGGAAAAAAGGGGTTAAATCTTGCTGCTAGGTGGTAAAAGGGTTAAATCTTGCTGCCAGGTGGTAAAAAGGAGTTAAATCTTGCTGCCAGTTGGAAAAAGGGTTAAATCTTACTGCCACGTGAAAAAAAGGATTAAATCTTGCTGCCAGATGGTAAACGGCTTAAATCTTTCTGCCAGGTAGTAAACGGGTTAAATCTTGCTGCCAGTTGGTAAAAGGGTTAAATCTTGCTGCCATGTGGTAAAAGGGTTAAATCTTGCTGCCAGGTGAAAAAAAAGGGTTAAATCTTGCTGCCAGGTGGAAAAAAGGGGTTAAATCTTGCTGCTAGATGGTAAAAGGGTTAAATCTTGCTGCCAGGTGGTAAAAAGGAGTTAAATCTTGCTGCCAGTTGGAAAAAGGGTTAAATCTTACTGCCACGTGAAAAAAAGGGTTAAATCTTGCTGCCAGATGGTAAACGGCTTAAATCTTGCTGCCAGGAAGTAAACGGGTTAAATCTTGCTGCCAGTTGGTAAAAGGGTTAAATCTTGCTGCCAGGTGGGAAACGAGTTAAATCTTGCTGCCAGGTAGAAAAAAGGGTTAAATGTTGCTGCCAGGTGGTAAAAGGGCTAAATATTGCTGCCACGTGAAAAAAAGGGTTAAATCTAGCTGCCAGGTGGAAAAAAGGGGTTAAATCTTGCTGCCAGGTGGTAAAAGGGATAAATCTTGCTGCCAGGTGGTAAACGGCTTAAATCTTGCTGCCAGGTAGTAAACGGGTTAAATCTTGCTGCCAGGTGGTAAAAGGGTTAAATCTTGCTGCCAGGTGGTAAACGGGTTAAATCTTGCTGCCAGGTGGTAAACACCTTAAATCTTGCTGCCAGGTACTTAACAGGTTAAATTTTGCTGACAGGTGGTAAAAGGGTTAAATCTTGCTGCCAGGTGGTAAACGGGTTAAATCTTGCTGCCATGTGGTAAATGGCTTAAATCTTGCTGCCAGGTAGAAAAAAGGGTTAAATCTTGCTGCCAGGTGGTAAACAGCTTAAATCTTGCTGCCAGGTAGTTAACAGGTTAAATTTTGCTGCCAGGTGGTAAAAGGGTTAAATCTTGCTGCCATGTGGTAAACGGATTAAATATTGCTGATATGTGGTAAATGGCTTAAATCTTGCTGCCAGGTAGAAAAAAGGGGTAAATCTTGCTGCCAGGTGGTAAAAGGGTTAAATCTTGCTGCCAGGTAGTAAAAGGGTTAAATCTTGCTGCCAGGTGGTAAAAGGGTTAAATCTTGCTGCCAGGTGGTAAACGGCTTAAATCTTGCTGCCAGGTAGTAAAGGGTTAAATCCTGCTGCCAGGTGGGAAAAGGGTTAAATCTTGCTGCAAGGTGGTAATCGGGTTAAATCTTGCTGCCATGTGGAAAAAAGGGGATAAGTCTTGCTGCCATGTGGTAAAAGGGTTAAATCTTGCTGCCAGGTGAAAAAAAGGGTTAAATCTTGCTGTCAGGTGGAAAAAAGGGGTTAAATCTTGCTGCTAGGTTGTAAAAGGGTTAAATCTTGCTGCCAGGTGGTAAAAAGGGGTTAAATCTTGCTGTCAGGTGTTAAAACGGTTAAATCTTGCTGCCACGTTTAAAAAAGTATTAAATCTTGCTGCCAGGTGGAAAAAAGCGGTTAAATCTTGCTGCCAGGTGGTAAAAGGGTTAAATCTTGCTGCCAGGTGGAAAAAAGGGGTTAAATCTTGCTGCCAGGTGGTAAAAGGGCTAAATCTTGCTGCCACGTAATAAAAAGGGTTAAATCTAGCTGCCAGGTGGAAAAAAGGGGTTAAATCTTGCTGCCAGGTGGTAAAAGGGATAAATCTTGCTGCCAGGTGGTAAACTGGTTAAATCTTGCTGCCAGGTAGTAAACGGGTTAAATCTTTCTGCCAGGTGGTAAAAGGGTTAAATCTTGCTGCCAGGTGGTAAACGGGTTAAATCTTGCTGCCAGGTGGTAAACAGCTTAAATCTTGCTGCCAGGTAGTTAACAGGTTAAATTTTGCTGCCAGGTGGTAAAAGGGTTAAATCTTGCTGTCAGGTGGTAAACGGATTAAATCTTGCTGCCATGTGGTAAATGGCTTAAATCTTGCTGCCAGGTAGAAAAAAGGGTTAAATCTTGCTGCCAGGTAGTAAAAGGGTTAAATCTTGCTGCCAGGTGGTAAAAGGGTTAAATCTTGCTGCCAGTTGGTAAACGGGTTAAATTTAGCTGCCAGCTAGAAAAATGGGCTAAATCTTGCTGCCAGTTGGTAAACGGCTTAAATTTTGCTGCCATGTAGAAAAAAGGGTTAAATCTTGCTGCCAGGAGGAAAAAAAAGGATTAAATCTTACTGCCAGGCGGAAAGTGGGTTAAATCTTGCTGCCAGGTGGTAAACGGGTTAAATATTGCTGTCAGGTGTAAAAAGGCGGTTACATCTTGCTGCCAGCTGGAAAAAAAAGGATTAATTCTTGCTGCCAGGTGGTAAACGGCTTAAATCTTGCTGCCAGGTAGTAAAGGGTTAAATCCTGCTGCCAGGTGGGAGAAGGGTTAAATCTTGCTGCAGGTGGTAAACGGCTTAAATCTTGCTGCAAGGTGGTAAACAGGTTAAATCTTGCTGCCAGGTGAAAAAAAAGGGTTAAATCTTGCTGTCAGGTGGGAAAAAGGGGTTAAATCTTGCTGCTAGGTTGTAAAAGGGTTAAATCTTGCTGCCAGGTGGTAAAAAGGGGTTAAATCTTGCTGTCAGGTGTTAAAACGGTTAAATCTTGCTGCCACGTTTAAAAAAAGGGTTAAATCTTGCTGCCAGGTGGAAAAAAGCGGTTAAATCTTGCTGCCAGGTGGTAAAAGGGTTAAATCTTGCTGCCAGGTGGAAAAAAGGGGTTAAATCTTGCTGCCAGGTGGTAAAAGGGCTAAATCTTGCTGCCACGTAATAAAAAGGGTTAAATCTAGCTGCCAGGTGGAAAAAAGGGGTTAAATCTTGCTGCCAGGTGGTAAAAGGGATAAATCTTGCTGCCAGGTGGTAAACTGGTTAAATCTTGCTGCCAGGTAGTAAACGGGTTAAATCTTGCTGCCAGGTGGTAAAAGGGTTAAATCTTGCTGCCAGGTGGTAAACGGGTTAAATCTTGCTGCCAGGTGGTAAACAGCTTAAATCTTGCTGCCAGGTAGTTAACAGGTTAAATTTTGCTGCCAGGTGGTAAAAGGGTTAAATCTTGCTGCCAGGTGGTAAACGGATTAAATCTTGCTGCCATGTGGTAAATGGCTTAAATCTTGCTGCCAGGTAGAAAAAAGGGTTACATCTTGCTGCCAGGTAGTAAAAGGGTTAAATCTTGCTGCCAGGTGGTAAAAGGGTTAAATCTTGCTGCCAGTTGGTAAACGGGTTAAATTTAGCTGCCAGCTAGAAAAATGGGCTAAATCTTGCTGCCAGTTGGTAAACGGCTTAAATTTTGCTGCCATGTAGAAAAAAGGGTTAAATCTTGCTGCCAGGTGGAAAAAAAAGGATTAAATCTTACTGCCAGGCGGAAAGTGGGTTAAATCTTGCTGCCAGGTGGTAAACGGGTTAAATATTGCTGTCAGGTGTAAAAAGGCGGTTACATCTTGCTGCCAGCTGGAAAAAAAAGGATTAATTCTTGCTGCCTGGTGGTAAAAGGGTTAAATCTTGCTGCCAGGTGGTAAACAGGTTAAATCTTGCTGCCAGGTGGTAAACGGCTTAAATCTTGCTGCCAGGTAGTAAAGGGTTAAATCCTGCTGCCAGGTGGGAGAAGGGTTAAATCTTGCTGCCAGGTGGTAAACGGCTTAAATCTTGCTGCAAGGTGGTAAACAGGTTAAATCTTGCTGCCAGGTGAAAAAAAAGGGTTAAATCTTGCTGCCAGGTGGAAAAAAGGGGTTAAATCTTGCTGCTAGGTGGTAAAAGGGTTAAATCTTGCTGCCAGGTGGTAAAAAGGAGTTAAATCTTGCTGCCAGTTGGAAAAAGGGTTAAATCTTACTGCCACGTGAAAAAAAAGGGTTAAATCTTGCTGCCAGATGGTAAACGGCTTAAATCTTTCTGCCAGGTAGTTAACAGGTTAAATTTTGCTGCCAGGTGGTAAAAGGGTTAAATCTTGCTGCCAGGTGGTAAACGGATTAAATATTGCTGCCATGTGGTAAATGGCTTAAATCTTGCTGCCAGGTAGAAAAAAGGGGTAAATCTTGCTGCCAGGTGGTAAAAGGGTTAAATCTTGCTGCCAGGTAGTAAAAGGGTTAAATATTGCTGACAGGTGGTAAAAGGGTTAAATCTTGCTGCCAGGTGGTAAACAGGTTAAATCTTGCTGCCAGGTGGTAAACGGCTTAAATCTTGCTGCCAGGTAGTAAAGGGTTAAATCCTGCTGCCAGGTGGGTAAAGGGTTAAATCTTGCTGCAAGGTGGTAATCGGGTTAAATCTTGCTGCCATGTGGAAAAAAGGGGATAAGTCTTGCTGCCATGTGGTAAAAGGGTTAAATCTTGCTGCCAGGTGAAAAAATTGGGTTAAATCTTGCTGTCAGGTGGGAAAAAGGGGTTAAATCTTGCTGCTAGGTTGTAAAAGGGTTAAATCTTGCTGCCAGGTGGTAAAAAGGGGTTAAATCTTGCTGTCAGGTGTTAAAACGGTTAAATCTTGCTGCCACGTTTAAAAAAGGGTTAAATCTTGCTGCCAGGTGGAAAAAAGCGGTTAAATCTTGCTGCCAGGTGGTAAAAGGGTTAAATCTTGCTGCCAGGTGGAAAAAAGGGGTTAAATCTTGCTGCCAGGTGGTAAAAGGGCTAAATCTTGCTGCCACGTAATAAAAAGGGTTAAATCTAGCTGCCAGGTGGAAAAAAGGGGTTAAATCTTGCTGCCAGGTGGTAAAAGGGATAAATCTTGCTGCCAGGTGGTAAACTGGTTAAATCTTGCTGCCAGGTAGTAAACGGGTTAAATCTTGCTGCCAGGTGGTAAAAGGGTTAAATCTTGCTGCCAGGTGGTAAACGGGTTAAATCTTGCTGCCAGGTGGTAAACAGCTTAAATCTTGCTGCCAGGTAGTTAACAGGTTAAATTTTGCTGCCAGGTGGTAAAAGGGTTAAATCTTGCTGCCAGGTGGTAAACGGATTAAATCTTGCTGCCATGTGGTAAATGGCTTAAATCTTGCTGCCAGGTAGAAAAAAGGGTTAAATCTTGCTGCCAGGTAGTAAAAGGGTTAAATATTGCTGCCAGGTGGTAAAAGGGTTAAATCTTGCTGCCAGTTGGTAAACGGGTTAAATTTAGCTGCCAGCTAGAAAAATGGGCTAAATCTTGCTGCCAGTTGGTAAACGGCTTACATTTTGCTGCCATGTAGAAAAAAGGGTTAAATCTTGCTGCCAGGTGGAAAAAAAAGGATTAAATCTTACTGCCAGGCGGAAAGTGGGTTAAATCTTGCTGCCAGGTGGTAAACGGGTTAAATATTGCTGTCAGGTGTAAAAAGGCGGTTACATCTTGCTGCCAGCTGGAAAAAAAGGATTAATTCTTGCTGCCTGGTGGTAAAAGGGTTAAATCTTGCTGCCAGGTGGTAAACAGGTTAAATCTTGCTGCCAGGTGGTAAACGGCTTAAATCTTGCTGCCAGGTAGTAAAGGGTTAAATCCTGCTGCCAGGTGGGAGAAGGGTTAAATCTTGCTGCCAGGTGGTAAACGGCTTAAATCTTGCTGCAAGGTGGTAAACAGGTTAAATCTTGCTGCCAGGTGAAAAAAAAGGGTTAAATCTTGCTGCCAGGTGGAAAAAAGGGGTTAAATCTTGCTGCTAGGTGGTAAAAGGGTTAAATCTTGCTGCCAGGTGGTAAAAAGGAGTTAAATCTTGCTGCCAGTTGGAAAAAGGGTTAAATCTTACTGCCACGTGAAAAAAAAGGGTTAAATCTTGCTGCCAGATGGTAAACGGCTTAAATCTTTCTGCCAGGTAGTTAACAGGTTAAATTTTGCTGCCAGGTGGTAAAAGGGTTAAATCTTGCTGCCAGGTGGTAAACGGATTAAATATTGCTGCCATGTGGTAAATGGCTTAAATCTTGCTGCCAGGTAGAAAAAAGGGGTAAATCTTGCTGCCAGGTGGTAAAAGGGTTAAATCTTGCTGCCAGGTAGTAAAAGGGTTAAATATTGCTGACAGGTGGTAAAAGGGTTAAATCTTGCTGCCAGGTGGTAAACAGGTTAAATCTTGCTGCCAGGTGGTAAACGGCTTAAATCTTGCTGCCAGGTAGTAAAGGGTTAAATCCTGCTGCCAGGTGGGTAAAGGGTTAAATCTTGCTGCAAGGTGGTAATCGGGTTAAATCTTGCTGCCATGTGGAAAAAAGGGGATAAGTCTTGCTGCCATGTGGTAAAAGGGTTAAATCTTGCTGCCAGGTGAAAAAATTGGGTTAAATCTTGCTGTCAGGTGGGAAAAAGGGGTTAAATCTTGCTGCTAGGTTGTAAAAGGGTTAAATCTTGCTGCCAGGTGGTAAAAAGGGGTTAAATCTTGCTGTCAGGTGTTAAAACGGTTAAATCTTGCTGCCACGTTTAAAAAAGGGTTAAATCTTGCTGCCAGGTGGAAAAAAGCGGTTAAATCTTGCTGCCAGGTGGTAAAAGGGTTAAATCTTGCTGCCAGGTGGAAAAAAGGGGTTAAATCTTGCTGCCAGGTGGTAAAAGGGCTAAATCTTGCTGCCACGTAATAAAAAGGGTTAAATCTAGCTGCCAGGTGGAAAAAAGGGGTTAAATCTTGCTGCCAGGTGGTAAAAGGGATAAATCTTGCTGCCAGGTGGTAAACTGGTTAAATCTTGCTGCCAGGTAGTAAACGGGTTAAATCTTGCTGCCAGGTGGTAAAAGGGTTAAATCTTGCTGCCAGGTGGTAAACGGGTTAAATCTTGCTGCCAGGTGGTAAACAGCTTAAATCTTGCTGCCAGGTAGTTAACAGGTTAAATTTTGCTGCCAGGTGGTAAAAGGGTTAAATCTTGCTGCCAGGTGGTAAACGGATTAAATCTTGCTGCCATGTGGTAAATGGCTTAAATCTTGCTGCCAGGTAGAAAAAAGGGTTAAATCTTGCTGCCAGGTAGTAAAAGGGTTAAATATTGCTGCCAGGTGGTAAAAGGGTTAAATCTTGCTGCCAGTTGGTAAACGGGTTAAATTTAGCTGCCAGCTAGAAAAATGGGCTAAATCTTGCTGCCAGTTGGTAAACGGCTTACATTTTGCTGCCATGTAGAAAAAAGGGTTAAATCTTGCTGCCAGGTGGAAAAAAAAGGATTAAATCTTACTGCCAGGCGGAAAGTGGGTTAAATCTTGCTGCCAGGTGGTAAACGGGTTAAATATTGCTGTCAGGTGTAAAAAGGCGGTTACATCTTGCTGCCAGCTGGAAAAAAAAGGATTAATTCTTGCTGCCTGGTGGTAAAAGGGTTAAATCTTGCTGCCAGGTGGTAAACAGGTTAAATCTTGCTGCCAGGTGGTAAACGGCTTAAATCTTGCTGCCAGGTAGTAAAGGGTTAAATCCTGCTGCCAGGTGGGAGAAGGGTTAAATCTTGCTGCCAGGTGGTAAACGGCTTAAATCTTGCTGCAAGGTGGTAAACAGGTTAAATCTTGCTGCCAGGTGAAAAAAAAGGGTTAAATCTTGCTGCCAGGTGGAAAAAAGGGGTTAAATCTTGCTGCTAGGTGGTAAAAGGGTTAAATCTTGCTGCCAGGTGGTAAAAAGGAGTTAAATCTTGCTGCCAGTTGGAAAAAGGGTTAAATCTTACTGCCACGTGAAAAAAAGGATTAAATCTTGCTGCCAGATGGTAAACGGCTTAAATCTTTCTGCCAGGTAGTAAACGGGTTAAATCTTGCTGCCAGTTGGTAAAAGGGTTAAATCTTGCTGCCATGTGGTAAAAGGGTTAAATCTTGCTGCCAGGTGAAAAAAAAGGGTTAAATCTTGCTGCCAGGTGGAAAAAAGGGGTTAAATCTTGCTGCTAGATGGTAAAAGGGTTAAATCTTGCTGCCAGGTGGTAAAAAGGAGTTAAATCTTGCTGCCAGTTGGAAAAAGGGTTAAATCTTACTGCCACGTGAAAAAAAGGGTTAAATCTTGCTGCCAGATGGTAAACGGCTTAAATCTTGCTGCCAGGAAGTAAACGGGTTAAATCTTGCTGCCAGTTGGTAAAAGGGTTAAATCTTGCTGCCAGGTGGGAAACGAGTTAAATCTTGCTGCCAGGTAGAAAAAAGGGTTAAATGTTGCTGCCAGGTGGTAAAAGGGCTAAATATTGCTGCCACGTGAAAAAAAGGGTTAAATCTAGCTGCCAGGTGGAAAAAAGGGGTTAAATCTTGCTGCCAGGTGGTAAAAGGGATAAATCTTGCTGCCAGGTGGTAAACGGCTTAAATCTTGCTGCCAGGTAGTAAACGGGTTAAATCTTGCTGCCAGGTGGTAAAAGGGTTAAATCTTGCTGCCAGGTGGTAAACAGGTTAAATCTTGCTGCCAGGTGGTAAACACCTTAAATCTTGCTGCCAGGTACTTAACAGGTTAAATTTTGCTGACAGGTGGTAAAAGGGTTAAATCTTGCTGCCAGGTGGTAAACGGGTTAAATCTTGCTGCCATGTGGTAAATGGCTTAAATCTTGCTGCCAGGTAGAAAAAAGGGTTAAATCTTGCTGCCAGGTGGTAAACAGCTTAAATCTTGCTGCCAGGTAGTTAACAGGTTAAATTTTGCTGCCAGGTGGTAAAAGGGTTAAATCTTGCTGCCAGGTGGTAAACGGATTAAATATTGCTGCCATGTGGTAAATGGCTTAAATCTTGCTGCCAGGTAGAAAAAAGGGGTAAATCTTGCTGCCAGGTGGTAAAAGGGTTAAATCTTGCTGCCAGGTAGTAAAAGGGTTAAATCTTGCTGCCAGGTGGTAAAAGGGTTAAATCTTGCTGCCAGGTGGTAAACGGCTTAAATCTTGCTGCCAGGTAGTAAAGGGTTAAATCCTGCTGCCAGGTGGGAAAAGGGTTAAATCTTGCTGCAAGGTGGTAATCGGGTTAAATCTTGCTGCCATGTGGAAAAAAGGGGATAAGTCTTGCTGCCATGTGGTAAAAGGGTTAAATCTTGCTGCCAGGTGAAAAAAAGGGTTAAATCTTGCTGTCAGGTGGAAAAAAGGGGTTAAATCTTGCTGCTAGGTTGTAAAAGGGTTAAATCTTGCTGCCAGGTGGTAAAAAGGGGTTAAATCTTGCTGTCAGGTGTTAAAACGGTTAAATCTTGCTGCCACGTTTAAAAAAGGGTTAAATCTTGCTGCCAGGTGGAAAAAGGGTTAAATCTTGCTGCCAGGTGGAAAAAAGGGGTTAAATCTTGCTGCCAGGTGGTAAAAGGGCTAAATCTTGCTGCCACGTAATAAAAAGGGTTAAATCTAGCTGCCAGGTGGAAAAAAGGGGTTAAATCTTGCTGCCAGGTGGTAAAAGGGATAAATCTTGCTGCCAGGTGGTAAACTGGTTAAATCTTGCTGCCAGGTAGTAAACGGGTTAAATCTTGCTGCCAGGTGGTAAAAGGGTTAAATCTTGCTGCCAGGTGGTAAACGGGTTAAATCTTGCTGCCAGGTGGTAAACAGCTTAAATCTTGCTGCCAGGTAGTTAACAGGTTAAATTTTGCTGCCAGGTGGTAAAAGGGTTAAATCTTGCTGCCAGGTGGTAAACGGATTAAATCTTGCTGCCATGTGGTAAATGGCTTAAATCTTGCTGCCAGGTAGAAAAAAGGGTTAAATCTTGCTGCCAGGTAGTAAAAGGGTTAAATCTTGCTGCCAGGTTGTAAAAGGGTTAAATCTTGCTGCCAGTTGGTAAACGGGTTAAATTTAGCTGCCAGCTAGAAAAATGGGCTAAATCTTGCTGCCAGTTGGTAAACGGCTTAAATTTTGCTGCCATGTAGAAAAAAGGGTTAAATCTTGCTGCCAGGTGGAAAAAAAAAGGATTAAATCTTACTGCCAGGCGGAAAGTGGGTTAAATCTTGCTGCCAGGTGGTAAACGGGTTAAATATTGCTGTCAGGTGTAAAAAGGCGGTTACATCTTGCTGCCAGCTGGAAATAAAAGGATTAATTCTTGCTGCCTGGTGGTAAAAGGGTTAAATCTTGCTGCCAGGTGGTAAACAGGTTAAATCTTGCTGCCAGGTGGTAAACGGCTTAAATCTTGCTGCCAGGTAGTAAAGGGTTAAATCCTGCTGCCAGGTGGGAGAAGGGTTAAATCTTGCTGCCAGGTGGTAAACGGCTTAAATCTTGCTGCAAGGTGGTAAACAGGTTAAATCTTGCTGCCAGGTGAAAAAAAAGGGTTAAATCTTGCTGCCAGGTGGAAAAAAGGGGTTAAATCTTGCTGCTAGGTGGTAAAAGGGTTAAATCTTGCTGCCAGGTGGTAAAAAGGAGTTAAATCTTGCTGCCAGTTGGAAAAAGGGTTAAATCTTACTGCCACGTGAAAAAAAGGGTTAAATCTTGCTGCCAGATGGTAAACGGCTTAAATCTTTCTGCCAGGTAGTTAACAGGTTAAATTTTGCTGCCAGGTGGTAAAAGGGTTAAATCTTGCTGCCAGGTGGTAAACGGATTAAATATTGCTGCCATGTGGTAAATGGCTTAAATCTTGCTGCCAGGTAGAAAAAAGGGGTAAATCTTGCTGCCAGGTGGTAAAAGGGTTAAATCTTGCTGCCAGGTAGTAAAAGGGTTAAATATTGCTGACAGGTGGTAAAAGGGTTAAATCTTGCTGCCAGGTGGTAAACAGGTTAAATCTTGCTGCCAGGTGGTAAACGGCTTAAATCTTGCTGCCAGGTAGTAAAGGGTTAAATCCTGCTGCCAGGTGGGTAAAGGGTTAAATCTTGCTGCAAGGTGGTAATCGGGTTAAATCTTGCTGCCATGTGGAAAAAAGGGGATAAGTCTTGCTGCCATGTGGTAAAAGGGTTAAATCTTGCTGCCAGGTGAAAAAAATGGTTAAATCTTGCTGTCAGATGGAAAAAAGGGGTTAAATCTTGCTGCTAGTTTGTAAAAGGGTTAAATCTTGCTGCCAGGTGGTAAAAAGGGGTTAAATCTTGCTGTCAGGTGTTAAAACGGTTAAATCTTGCTGCCACGTTTAAAAAAGGGTTAAATCTTGCTGCCAGGTGGAAAAAAGCGGTTAAATCTTGCTGCCAGGTGGTAAAAGGGTTAAATCTTGCTGCCAGGTGGAAAAAAGGGGTTAAATCTTGCTGCCAGGTGGTAAAAGGGCTAAATCTTGCTGCCACGTAATAAAAAGGGTTAAATCTAGCTGCCAGGTGGAAAAAAGGGGTTAAATCTTGCTGCCAGGTGGTAAAAGGGATAAATCTTGCTGCCAGGTGGTAAACTGGTTAAATCTTGCTGCCAGGTAGTAAACGGGTTAAATCTTGCTGCCAGGTGGTAAAAGGGTTAAATCTTGCTGCCAGGTGGTAAACGGGTTAAATCTTGCTGCCAGGTGGTAAACAGCTTAAATCTTGCTGCCAGGTAGTTAACAGGTTAAATTTTGCTGCCAGGTGGTAAAAGGGTTAAATCTTGCTGCCAGGTGGTAAACGGATTAAATCTTGCTGCCATGTGGTAAATGGCTTAAATCTTGCTGCCAGGTAGAAAAAAGGGTTAAATCTTGCTGCCAGGTAGTAAAAGGGTTAAATCTTGCTGCCAGGTGGTAAAAGGGTTAAATCTTGCTGCCAGTTGGTAAACGGGTTAAATTTAGCTGCCAGCTAGAAAAATGGGCTAAATCTTGCTGCCAGTTGGTAAACGGCTTAAATTTTGCTGCCATGTAGAAAAAGGGTTAAATCTTGCTGCCAGGTGGAAAAAAAAGGATTAAATCTTACTGCCAGGCGGAAAGTGGGTTAAATCTTGCTGCCAGGTGGTAAACGGGTTAAATATTGCTGTCAGGTGTAAAAAGGCGGTTACATCTTGCTGCCAGCTGGAAAAAAAAGGATTAATTCTTGCTGCCTGGTGGTAAAAGGGTTAAATCTTGCTGCCAGGTGGTAAACAGGTTAAATCTTGCTGCCAGGTGGTAAACGGCTTAAATCTTGCTGCCAGGTAGTAAAGGGTTAAATCCTGCTGCCAGGTGGGAGAAGGGTTAAATCTTGCTGCCAGGTGGTAAACGGCTTAAATCTTGCTGCAAGGTGGTAAACAGGTAAATCTTGCTGCCAGGTGAAAAAAAAGGGTTAAATCTTGCTGCCAGGTGGAAAAAAGGGGTTAAATCTTGCTGCTAGGTGGTAAAAGGGTTAAATCTTGCTGCCAGGTGGTAAAAAGGAGTTAAATCTTGCTGCCAGTTGGAAAAAGGGTTAAATCTTACTGCCACGTGAAAAAAAGGGTTAAATCTTGCTGCCAGATGGTAAACGGCTTAAATCTTTCTGCCAGGTAGTAAACGGGTTAAATCTTGCTGCCAGTTGGTAAAAGGGTTAAATCTTGCTGCCATGTGGTAAAAGGGTTAAATCTTGCTGCCAGGTGAAAAAAAAGGGTTAAATCTTGCTGCCAGGTGGAAAAAGGGGTTAAATCTTGCTGCTAGATGGTAAAAGGGTTAAATCTTGCTGCCAGGTGGTAAAAAGGAGTTAAATCTTGCTGCCAGTTGGAAAAAGGGTTAAATCTTACTGCCACGTGAAAAAAAGGGTTAAATCTTGCTGCCAGATGGTAAACGGCTTAAATCTTGCTGCCAGGAAGTAAACGGGTTAAATCTTGCTGCCAGTTGGTAAAAGGGTTAAATCTTGCTGCCAGGTGGGAAACGAGTTAAATCTTGCTGCCAGGTAGAAAAAAAGGGTTAAATGTTGCTGCCAGGTGGTAAAAGGGCTAAATATTGCTGCCACGTGAAAAAAAAAGGGTTAAATCTAGCTGCCAGGTGGAAAAAAGGGGTTAAATCTTGCTGCCAGGTGGTAAAAGGGATAAATCTTGCTGCCAGGTGGTAAACGGCTTAAATCTTGCTGCCAGGTAGTAAACGGGTTAAATCTTGCTGCCAGGTGGTAAAAGGGTTAAATCTTGCTGCCAGGTGGTAAACGGGTTAAATCTTGCTGCCAGGTGGTAAACAGCTTAAATCTTGCTGCCAGGTACTTAACAGGTTAAATTTTGCTGACAGGTGGTAAAAGGGTTAAATCTTGCTGCCAGGTGGTAAACGGGTTAAATCTTGCTGCCATGTGGTAAATGGCTTAAATCTTGCTGCCAGGTAGAAAAAAGGGTTAAATCTTGCTGCCAGGTGGTAAACAGCTTAAATCTTGCTGCCAGGTAGTTAACAGGTTAAATTTTGCTGCCAGGTGGTAAAAGGGTTAAATCTTGCTGCCAGGTGGTAAACGGATTAAAAATTGCTGCCATGTGGTAAATGGCTTAAATCTTGCTGCCAGGTAGAAAAAAGGGGTAAATCTTGCTGCCAGGTGGTAAAAGGGTTAAATCTTGCTGCCAGGTAGTAAAAGGGTTAAATCTTGCTGCCAGGTGGTAAAAGGGTTAAATCTTGCTGCCAGGTGGTAAACGGCTTAAATCTTGCTGCCAGGTAGTAAAGGGTTAAATCCTGCTGCCAGGTGGGAAAAGGGTTAAATCTTGCTGCAAGGTGGTAATCGGGTTAAATCTTGCTGCCATGTGGAAAAAAGGGGATAAGTCTTGCTGCCATGTGGTAAAAGGGTTAAATCTTGCTGCCAGGTGAAAAAAAGGGTTAAATCTTGCTGTCAGGTGGAAAAAAGGGGTTAAATCTTGCTGCTAGGTTGTAAAAGGGTTAAATCTTGCTGCCAGGTGGTAAAAAGGGGTTAAATCTTGCTGTCAGGTGTTAAAACGGTTAAATCTTGCTGCCACGTTTAAAAAAGGGTTAAATCTTGCTGCCAGGTGGAAAAAAGCGGTTAAATCTTGCTGCCAGGTGGTAAAAGGGTTAAATCTTGCTGCCAGGTGGAAAAAAGGGGTTAAATCTTGCTGCCAGGTGGTAAAAGGGCTAAATCTTGCTGCCACGTAATAAAAAGGGTTAAATCTAGCTGCCAGGTGGAAAAAAGGGGTTAAATCTTGCTGCCAGGTGGTAAAAGGGATAAATCTTGCTGCCAGGTGGTAAACTGGTTAAATCTTGCTGCCAGGTAGTAAACGGGTTAAATCTTGCTGCCAGGTGGTAAAAGGGTTAAATCTTGCTGCCAGGTGGTAAACGGGTTAAATCTTGCTGCCAGGTGGTAAACAGCTTAAATCTTGCTGCCAGGTAGTTAACAGGTTAAATTTTGCTGCCAGGTGGTAAAAGAGTTAAATCTTGCTGCCAGGTGGTAAACGGATTAAATCTTGCTGCCATGTGGTAAATGGCTTAAATCTTGCTGCCAGGTAGAAAAAAGGGTTAAATCTTGCTGCCAGGTAGTAAAAGGGTTAAATCTTGCTGCCAGGTTGTAAAAGGGTTAAATCTTGCTGCCAGTTGGTAAACGGGTTAAATTTAGCTGCCAGCTAGAAAAATGGGCTAAATCTTGCTGCCAGTTGGTAAACGGCTTAAATTTTGCTGCCATGTAGAAAAAAGGGTTAAATCTTGCTGCCAGGTGGAAAAAAAAAGGATTAAATCTTACTGCCAGGCGGAAAGTGGGTTAAATCTTGCTGCCAGGTGGTAAACGGGTTAAATATTGCTGTCAGGTGTAAAAAGGCGGTTACATCTTGCTGCCAGCTGGAAATAAAAGGATTAATTCTTGCTGCCTGGTGGTAAAAGGGTTTAAATCTTGCTGCCAGGTGGTAAACAGGTTAAATCTTGCTGCCAGGTGGTAAACGGCTTAAATCTTGCTGCCAGGTAGTAAAGGGTTAAATCCTGCTGCCAGGTGGGAGAAGGGTTAAATCTTGCTGCCAGGTGGTAAACGGCTTAAATCTTGCTGCAAGGTGGTAAACAGGTTAAATCTTGCTGCCAGGTGAAAAAAAGGGTTAAATCTTGCTGCCAGGTGGAAAAAAGGGGTTAAATCTTGCTGCTAGGTGGTAAAAGGGTTAAATCTTGCTGCCAGGTGGTAAAAAGGAGTTAAATCTTGCTGCCAGTTGGAAAAAGGGTTAAATCTTACTGCCACGTGAAAAAAAAGGGTTAAATCTTGCTGCCAGATGGTAAACGGCTTAAATCTTTCTGCCAGGTAGTTAACAGGTTAAATTTTGCTGCCAGGTGGTAAAAGGGTTAAATCTTGCTGCCAGGTGGTAAACGGATTAAATATTGCTGCCATGTGGTAAATGGCTTAAATCTTGCTGCCAGGTAGAAAAAAGGGGTAAATCTTGCTGCCAGGTGGTAAAAGGGTTAAATCTTGCTGCCAGGTAGTAAAAGGGTTAAATATTGCTGACAGGTGGTAAAAGGGTTAAATCTTGCTGCCAGGTGGTAAACAGGTTAAATCTTGCTGCCAGGTGGTAAACGGCTTAAATCTTGCTGCCAGGTAGTAAAGGGTTAAATCCTGCTGCCAGGTGGGTAAAGGGTTAAATCTTGCTGCAAGGTGGTAATCGGGTTAAATCTTGCTGCCATGTGGAAAAAAGGGGATAAGTCTTGCTGCCATGTGGTAAAAGGTTAAATCTTGCTGCCAGGTGAAAAAATTGGGTTAAATCTTGCTGTCAGGTGGGAAAAAGGGGTTAAATCTTGCTGCTAGGTTGTAAAGGGTTAAATCTTGCTGCCAGGTGGTAAAAAGGGGTTAAATCTTGCTGTCAGGTGTTAAAACGGTTAAATCTTGCTGCCACGTTTAAAAAAGGGTTAAATCTTGCTGCCAGGTGGAAAAAAGCGGTTAAATCTTGCTGCCAGGTGGTAAAAGGGTTAAATCTTGCTGCCAGGTGGAAAAAAGGGGTTAAATCTTGCTGCCAGGTGGTAAAAGGGCTAAATCTTGCTGCCACGTAATAAAAAGGGTTAAATCTAGCTGCCAGGTGGAAAAAAGGGGTTAAATCTTGCTGCCAGGTGGTAAAAGGGATAAATCTTGCTGCCAGGTGGTAAACTGGTTAAATCTTGCTGCCAGGTAGTAAACGGGTTAAATCTTGCTGCCAGGTGGTAAAAGGGTTAAATCTTGCTGCCAGGTGGTAAACGGGTTAAATCTTGCTGCCAGGTGGTAAACAGCTTAAATCTTGCTGCCAGGTAGTTAACAGGTTAAATTTTGCTGCCAGGTGGTAAAAGGGTTAAATCTTGCTGCCAGGTGGTAAACGGATTAAATCTTGCTGCCATGTGGTAAATGGCTTAAATCTTGCTGCCAGGTAGAAAAAAGGGTTAAATCTTGCTGCCAGGTAGTAAAAGGGTTAAATATTGCTGCCAGGTGGTAAAAGGGTTAAATCTTGCTGCCAGTTGGTAAACGGGTTAAATTTAGCTGCCAGCTAGAAAAATGGGCTAAATCTTGCTGCCAGTTGGTAAACGGCTTACATTTTGCTGCCATGTAGAAAAAAGGGTTAAATCTTGCTGCCAGGTGGAAAAAAAAGGATTAAATCTTACTGCCAGGCGGAAAGTGGGTTAAATCTTGCTGCCAGGTGGTAAACGGGTTAAATATTGCTGTCAGGTGTAAAAAGGCGGTTACATCTTGCTGCCAGCTGGAAAAAAAGGATTAATTCTTGCTGCCTGGTGGTAAAAGGGTTAAATCTTGCTGCCAGGTGGTAAACAGGTTAAATCTTGCTGCCAGGTGGTAAACGGCTTAAATCTTGCTGCCAGGTAGTAAAGGGTTAAATCCTGCTGCCAGGTGGGAGAAGGGTTAAATCTTGCTGCCAGGTGGTAAACGGCTTAAATCTTGCTGCAAGGTGGTAAACAGGTTAAATCTTGCTGCCAGGTGAAAAAAAAGGGTTAAATCTTGCTGCCAGGTGGAAAAAAGGGGTTAAATCTTGCTGCTAGGTGGTAAAAGGGTTAAATCTTGCTGCCAGGTGGTAAAAAGGAGTTAAATCTTGCTGCCAGTTGGAAAAAGGGTTAAATCTTACTGCCACGTGAAAAAAAGGATTAAATCTTGCTGCCAGATGGTAAACGGCTTAAATCTTTCTGCCAGGTAGTAAACGGGTTAAATCTTGCTGCCAGTTGGTAAAAGGGTTAAATCTTGCTG
>NW_027368471.1:0-49580 GCF_046119375.1 Phyllobates terribilis | reverse complement strand
GGAGGGTTGCGGACAGAAATTCAGATTCGGTGGGAGCCGCCCGAGACCGGTTGGGTGAAGTTAAATACCGATGGTGCGGTTTGAGAGGGCTTGGGTGCGGCGGGGGGGGGGGGTGATTCGGGATCACCAAGGTAAGTGGCTCGCGGGTTTTGTGCATCACATTGGCCCGTGTTCGGTTCCTATGGCCGAGCTTTGGGGTATTATTTCAGGCCTTTATCTTGCCTGGAACAAAGGGTACAAGAGAGTTTATTTGGAAACTGATTCGCTAGTTGCGATTCACTTTCTAAGTAAAACCGTTGATTGTACTCACCCCCTTTCCAGCCTCGTCGCCAAGGCGAAAGGCTCCTTGAGTAGGGACTGGCTTTGCCAGTGTCGCCATGTTTATCGGGAAGCCAACGGGGTGGCAGACCTGTTAGGTTCTTGGGCTTTTGATTTTAGCTTTGGTTTTTTGTGCTTCTTACGTCTCCAGAGCATGTTCTGGATGTTTTGTTGGAAGACATTAGGTGAAGGGCTACATCCCGTTTCGTTTTGTTGTAGCTCAATTTATTTTAATTAATGCGTACGGAGGCACCGTTCCTCTTTATTACCAAAAAAACATTGAATTGTACAGTTCCTTATTTGTCTTTGTTCTAAGAGTCTAAGAAACAATAAACAGTACCCGATGAGAAAAAGATTATTTTGCCCTATTTTTTATTTATAAAAAGGGATAAATGGTATGGGCGGATCATTAATGAAATCAGCTAGATGGTGGTTGATTGTTAACGGATAAAATAATTTGAATGGTTAATTATAAATAGTCTTATAACTGGTGGTTTCCTGCAAATTTTGACAAACGAGTGATTTCTTGTAAAACACCTATATTTACCTCTTCTTTTTAAAAAAAAGAAGAAGAGATAGGTCATGGACAATACTAGGCCACAATTTAAGGTTTAAGAAACAACATTTCATGAAATTGTGAAAATGACAAAGTAACTTTGGCACAATAGAGATTGAAACAGAACTTCTACATAACATCATGAATAAGAGTTCTAGCGTTATTTATTCTACAAAAGAAATTAAAACAATGATAATTATCATTAACTTGGGTCTTTGACAACTTAGGACATTCAAACAACTTTATAATACAGATTAAACGAGACAGCCATATCCAAAATCTCAAAGTAGTGTTAACTATCATAGAAATCTTGGATATAATGATCAAAAGTATAGTGCAATGGCTTTTGGCCAGAGTTGGGTGACTTGTGGTCATAGTTGGGTGGCTTGTGGCAGATATTTGGTGGATTTGGCCGAACTTTGGTGGCTTGTATCCAAGAACGAGATTACTAAGATCCCAAGACCATCATAATGAGGGAAACGAGTCTTGAAGAGGAGAGTTCCAAGCAAAAACACCATCTAAGAGGATGGGTATGCAGAGAAGGTATCTAGAGAACCAGATCCGATTCCGAACTACCATGGAAGTGGGATGATAGGAGAATAAACCAAAACAAGGAAAAATGAAATAGAGGAAGATCACCTTATTTTCTTGGAAAAGAAGGACTAAAGAGGAATGTTGAGGGAGGTCGAGGCACTTCAAATCTGCACACCAAAAAAACCCGAGATCCAAAAACGAGGTACCACTAAGCGCCGACAAACAACAGAGGCCGAAGGATGAGGGTAGATCTTCAATGGCGGAGCAATCCACAAAGGGACAACTGTTAACTTTACTAGTATTAAGTACTTCTATAATAGTATTCCTCATAAAACTAAATTTTTTCTTTCACAACAACTACAATTACATCTTCAACCTAAAAAAGTTTCGCTATCAAAATCATCACCACCACAAGAAAAACATGATTTAAAACTATGGCACTTATTATTCGCGCACTGCTCATGTTGGCCTTATTACTCACAGTTCTAGGTTCAACCTTCATGTTGTCGACACAACTATATTAACCTTAAAATTAAACGCAATCCCCCCAATTGTATTTACTCTAAGCGTTACAATTTATTAAACTGGATTTCGATCAGATCAAGTGATAATAAGTATGTTATCTTTACCGAGGTATACATTTGCAAGACTAACAGAATCATAACCATCATGACAACTCAACATGCGTCTTCATCTCGGACAAATTTTATGATAACGACATTAAGATTCCATGTGAAAATGAAAATGTCAACCTTCACATTTACTACCAACACAAAATCCAGGATACAATTGCGTTTTAGCAAATGTCCCAAATGAATGTAGCCTATTAGAACTATTGAGGGGTTGACCGTCTCCACTTTTGAACTAAAATATCCTTTATGAAGAGGAACAACAAAATTGACATGCTTTGTCTAGCAGGAAAAAAGAAAAATTCAACACCAGCCAACCAATTCTTAGATAAGTTAGGATTTTTTGATATAATAATCTCACCAGCAGACGGTTCTAAAGGAGGTCTCTAGCTCCTTTTTTCTTTTACACTACCAAAACAATTTTTCACGGGTTACATGCAAACAACAATATCATACTTATTAAATACTCTAACCATATAAGACTTCTGTTTACCTTTGTCTACATGTCTAGTAGAGAAGATGAAAATGATAGCTTCAGGAATATGCTTCACTAACTTATATACCCAACACAACTACGTTTTACCATTATAGGTGATACAGATGATCTTCTTAGTCCAACAAGCAAATATGGAGGAGCCACCACTCATGTGTCTCGCTTTGCACGACTCTCGTTTGTTGCCACCTATTTCGGTTCTTTAGACATCAAGTATAGCGGGAGTCCCTTTACGTGGCAAAAGTCAAGTACAAACCAATATACTACGCAAGAAAGGTTGGATTGAGCGCTCATCCAACCTCGATTCCTACAATGGTATGATACAATTCATTTACGTCATCTCTCTTTTACCACGTTAGATCACTGCTGTATTATTCCTACAAGGGCTTTCCCCCTCGGGGAGCGCCAAGGACTCCATCTCAAAACAACAGCAGACTTTGGAATTGGCGTACCATTCTCAAAGGTTAAGGAGGGGCTATTTTGTCGAGTTCCTTAGAGAGAGTTGTCTCGCGCCCCTACGACCCCCCATGAAGGGGTTTCCGAGGACATTCTCCTTGAATCTTTCATCTTTCCACATCAAACTTAGGTTGTCAGCCTTAGTAGTTACCTGAACCAATGGTTATGCATTCATTATTAATAACAAGCAGCTAGCTTTTCGACTGACTCGGTTTGTGACTGCTTGCTGGACTGACTTCCCTTGTTACAATCCTGATTATAAACCCTTGGTTGAAAAAAAATGGGAATTCATATTCCAGGGCTCCAGGATGTATAAGTTGTTCCCAAAACAGGATCACCTAAAAATAGCAACAGAAAAAATGGCATCGACAAAATAATCATCATACCTTCGAACAACTTCGAATAACAGAGGAAAAACTTCATACACTTCAGAAACAATACCTTGCTTTACAAATGAAGTTATTATGGAAAATTCTTACAGACATGGACAATATTTAGGTACGACTAATCACCAAATAGTATTTACATGACCACTCTATAATGACATTTACAAATAAGAAGCCGAAATCTTGGCAATTTGGGAGACTCCTCCATCTATGAAACATTTTTCAAAGTGCACTGGCATGGAAGCTAGGCAACGAAAATTCCATTGACTTTGAAAAATGAATGGAATTTTCAATGAATGCGTAACCACGTAATGGTTGGTGTAAAATTAATTTTGATGGATCTATGACTCCTGGGCACTCTTCCATCGAGTTCATCTGCAGACTCTGATGGGAAGGTCTTATTCCTTGATAATCAAACACTTGGAGATGCAAATATATTGAAGACGGAGACAACAACAGTTGGAGACAGTCAAAATGGCTATCCAGTACAAACTTCAAAACATTGTTATTGAATAAGACAACCTCACAATTATTAATGCTATCAAGAGAATCTGGAAAATGCCCTGGGAAATTCGAAGAATAGTGGAAGACATATGGACGCTCTTCAATCAGTTCCAGTCCTTTCAAGTCCACCATATTTATTGTGAGGCAAATTCGGCGTTGATTATCTAGCCTCCAACAGTCATAATCTTCTTTGGGTTCGGGTTGCTCTGCCATACATCCATGATCCAGCTATACCTGATGCAATTACCAGGACGACTTAGTCTCAGTATTCCGAAATATAAGCGCTAACGCGCTCTGTTTCTTAAGGATCATTCGTTTATAATCTGAATTTGTCGTCCATCTAAGACGAAATTCATTTTTAATTAAAAAACAGTAAATTTGGATTTTAGTAAATGTACTTCAGTATGCTCTAAGCTTATTTGAATAGGCTCAGCTCAATAGCTAAAGTAGTCAACTTCACATTCATGATTTATCGAGTTTACTGAACTGTGTTCTAAAGGAATAGTTTTAAAGAATAATTATACGATGAAAGGACGTGGTTAAAGCAACTATTCTAAGATAGTATAATTTTTCTGTAATTTGTTTATCATATTATTTTGTAGGGTTGTATTACATTAAATGAGGTGAGTTCCGGTGAAAACAATCCTTATGGTGTGAAGTGCGAAGTATGTTGAGTCATTAGATTAGAAAATGGTTGAGATTAAAAGATGGGTTTTTTAATGAATCCACGCGATGACATTTTTGTAATTAATGATGAACTGTTATTTTTAATTTCTTTTTACGTTTTCTGCGTGATTTTTTTATCCCTTTAGATGTGAACATTATCGTGTTATATGTGAACATTAGTGTGTTATATGTATAACCGAAAAAGTTCGCACTTCACACCATAAAAATTGTTTTCACCGGATCCTTATTCTAAATTATATTGTATCATATCTGAGTCTTAATGAATCTGAAGCATAGAGTAATTGATTATTCGAATTAGATGAAATTACAAAAAGTATATACATGGTAGCATGCCGCAAAATATACATTTAAGTCACAAGCTTACCAATAATCAATCATTCAAAGCCCAAAATTAAAAACCATATCTTAATATAATCTAATAGTAAAAACAACCACCATACAAACTTTTCTTGACATCCTGATCCACTCTTGTAAGATATCAAAAAAACACAAAAAAATGGAAATATCATACCATTTCCACAGCAACAAAACACTCTTCAAAAACTCTCTAACCCCTAACTAATCATGCCTAATTAGTGGAAAATCAAACAAATATACAACATGTACAAATTAAATCCTGTAAGGGCCACCCACTACAAGGAAAAAAAAAACTACTTTTCATTTTTCTTCTTCTTTTTCCCACCTTTATCACTCTCAAACTTCTTCTTTGAAAGACTTAATTGGTGTTATATAAAAAAAATAAAACAGAATCCTCACAATCATGGAAAGTCTCCTTTTTTTGCTAGCTTTTTGCCCTCTTTACGCCTTTACACCTTTTCCTCTACTGGAGGGAGTATGTAAATTCTTTTGATACCACCAAAATTTTCATTTTTCTTTGAAGAAATCAATCTTCTATTCAAGAAAAATAAGGGAAAATCCCTAATCCTTCCCATGGCTTAGTCTGTATATTATTTCAATATCTTCTGCAATTTTCATGGCATCCATTGAAGCACCTAACAAGCCACGTTTGGTGAACCCTACTGCATACAAACCGGGATCACCTTTCCACCCGTTTGGAAACGGTTTCTTCGGTAAACCATCTTCATTCGAGAACATCTCACTTCCCTAAAAAATCATGTAAGCAACACATAGAGTAAGAATAAAGTTCTCCTAATTCAATGAAAAAACAAATTATTCATAATGCAAAGATCAAATCTAATCAAGTAGAAAAATATATTAATTTATAATCAATATATCTATATTTTTTTAGTTTTTTAAATATGTAGAATCCGTTAGATTTCGACTTCTACTCCTCATTTATATCTATAATTCTATACTCATAGCTTTTATATACTCATATTTTAATACACATAGTTTATATTTAAATATAATATCAAACGGATTCTTATATGAAACTGTCATGCACATATAGGAATAAGTTGGACAATTTTACCGAACTCTAGAAAAAGTGCAAGAGAACTCCATGTCTATCTTCCTTTCATATATACCCTCTTTAAAAACTTTTGTTTTGTTTTCTTACATATAGTTTATTCATACGAATCAAGAAGTAGAAAAAGAAGGGTGGGGATTGCATATATATGTTGCAAAGTGAAGTATGATAAAATTTAATTAAATCACCTTTAACCAAGAAGGAACATTGCTCTTGTAACCGGTTGCTAAAATAATGGCATCAAAATTCTCCGTTTTGCCGTCGATGAATTCCACCGCATGATTTTTTAATCTTTTGATTGCTGGATATACCTGTTTTGCACCAATTTTATGAGTATACTATTCCAAAAATCAATAATATATGCCACGTTATACAAATTTAAGCTTTATATGTGTTGTAGGGCTCTCTTGATAATAATATATAAAATATGAATATAAATATGAGTTATATAAACTATATAAATAAATTTTAAAATATATAAAGATATGTAATATTATTTTAGTATATACAAAATAATATTACTTGATATTAATATATAAGTTATATTAATTACATGTAAATATGAATATCTTATGTTTATACATGATATTTAGATAGGGAAAAAACTCTTAGGGTTTGTACAAGAACTCGCACAATTTAACAATATGTTGTGAGTGGTGGTGGTCACGTGCAAATGTAATGAACGCACTTAAATTGTTCGATCATGATCAGATATCCTCTCTCTCATTTTTTCTTCTTCAAGTAATTGCAATGATTACACTATAGTTTATGTTTATATGTCCCACGTACCATTCAATCAGACAGTTACTACATAAGCCAATGTTCTCATAGCACCATGTTTGATTCCCTCTGATTTATGTTTAAGTATGCTTTTTATACTTGTGGATTTTATTCGGTTCAAATTATGCTCTCTAGTTAATTGGTAGGATGAATTCTGTATTATTATATCATTTCTTCCAATATAGTATATTTTAAGAACATGTGATTTTTTAATTTGGTAGATTAAAACCTAAAATGGAAGGAATATTAAAAAATAGAATAACAAACCAACCAATTATACTAAAAAATTATTCATTTAGGATCTTAACCTATAAACTTAGGAAATCAGTTATAAAAATTGATATTATATTTATAAAATAACTAGTTCTCTAATATAATTTAAAAAACATTATGAACTTTCTCAAATATCGTTATTTTTCATCAACTATTAAAGTCTGATTCAAAAACTATCGAATGCTATTTGTAAGTCTTAAAATTTCAATCCACATATCCATCTTTGAATTATTTTAGATATTTGCATGATAATTAAGGAATCCAATAATTATCTTATATTTTTTTTTTCTAAAATTTATAACTTGCTTCATTTTTAACCAATCAACAATCATAATTTGCATATATATAAAGTGTAAAAGAATACGATTCTCAATAACATATCTCATAATTCACTACTTAACTATATAAAATGATAATTTTTTTAAATAAAAAAGGAATATTAAAATGATAGTTTTTAATGAATGGAGAAAGTATGTTATAATTAAATGAATTGACCAACCAAATAGAAACCTTAAATTCCTATAGAAGATGTGAGAAACAAGAAAGAAACATAGGATTTTTTTCCCTTTAAAAAAGTGATGTGAAGTGAACACAATGATTAGAACAAGGAAAAAATGATTAGACACAGAGAAAGAATATGAAATATAAGAAGTGAGAAGAAATATTTACGCACCTTGATGTCTCCTCTTTTGATCTTGTCAAGCGTTCCAACATCCAACACAGGTGTTTTTCCGGACAAGTTCTTTAGCTGAAGTGGGCCCGTTTGAGGCCGAGCCAAGCCCAACTGGGTTGTATCGCCCAACAGAACCCGAGCAAACACCAACAGTAGTTTGTCGACTAAGGTTATCGGCAACCACTTTAACAACCACATCGACAAACCGAAAGTCGACCTACCAAACATCTCCCTCGGAAGTACATGCACCTTGAACCCAAAAAACAGAGATGAAATTACCGACAAGAAGACTACCTAAGCCATGTATGTATAAAGCCCGAGCCCGAGCCCGAGCCCGAGCCCAATATAGTTTCCAAGACTACCTAGCTGTGTATTCAATTTATATATATTAGATTTGTTTTCCTCATAAACTCGACGTAAGGTATATACTTGTCATAACGTTGCTACTAGAAGCAGACGTAGTAATTCTTTTGTGTGTACGATGATGGATTAGGGTCGAGTGAAAGTAGATTTTACAGTGTGAAAAATGAAAAAAATATTAATGAATATAGAGCAATGTGAACAAAATGATATAGTGATAATATTTACAATAACAATTCAATTTTTTCTTTCTTAACATTAATCCATATTTATAAACTAATATTTCAGATTCATTACTTTTATAGTGATGTGGCACATCTTTATATTCCACAATATAAAATATGTTTTACAAAAAAACTCCTTCCTTATACAATGACACTTAAAATCTACTACAAGATTTTATCATCCTTAGATTGAAGACATGACTTCCCGTTTTGTCAAGGGCACTTTTTCCTTTGTTTCCTATAACTTTAAAGATAAAAGATGTAAAGAGGAAATGATGAATATAGGAAGTGGCTGGGTAATCACATAAGTAAAATTAGATCCTATTAATTATTAGTTTCATACTGGTAAAGAGTTCGGTATGATACCCCCAAAGTTTTTATGCGCATGCTTGAGAATCCCAGGAAAGTGAAAGATCAGACAGAATAGCATGAACAGAGCTTGGTACTTGAACACACTACTGTAAAAAAGGAGTGGGCACAAAACAAATATTTTATTTTAAGAAGGGCGCAAGTATAATTACTGGGTCCAGCCGGCCATCTCTGCAAGAATTTATGATAATATAAATTTACTCTATCTCATCGCATAAACTACTTTCTCTTCTTTTATGTGTGGTTCTCTATACTAAAAAAGAGGAGCACAGACCCACGACAATAATATATATGTTCACAAATAATCCATTATGATATTTCTGTCAATCGACTTGGATTTAGCCCATTAGTCTGATGATTAGAATCTATATAATTATCAAGGAAAGAGCACAAACATAAAACTACCAATGTTTTAACATTAGAATTTTTTAATGGATACAACAAAATTGCTAAATATAAATAATGAAGTTAATTCTTTGTTGTTATATGAAATTTTCTATTGTATTTCCGAAGATGGAAGGGAGTTTATTGTTTTAATTTTTTATTACTTTATTATGTGTTCGTGGATATATTTTTAGAAACCGATTAACATTGTACTCTTTCTAATTCAATTCAATGGTTGTTTTAGAAACCCCCCACATATATTAAGAAAGAGTTAAAAATAAAATCATTAATAAAACTAATAGATTTTATGTTCATTTACTTTAATTTAGAAATAGATCTATATATGCATTTTTATATGTAGAAACCAATAATCTAGTATCTAGTTAATTGGATTGGAAACAAAAAAAATGTAGTAAAAAATAGTATAAAAATAAAAATATTAAATGACATAGTATATGAATCATTTAAGATTTTTCTATTATGTATTCATGGAAAATAATAAATTTATTAAAAGGAGAAATTAATCATACTTTTTATTATGAAAGATTTATTAATCAACTACTAGGATTCAGTAGAAATGACGTTTTTTCTTCATTTTTTATTAGAAGAACCGATCATATGAATGTCCAGTCATTTACCTAATTTGACTAATCCAACAAATTAAGATTTTACTTTCACCCATTTCTGATTCTTTAATATACGCATGTGTCACTAACTTGAGTAGGCGCGCAGTGCCACAAACACCACAAAAAGAAACAATTAATAAAAGACATTAAAGCCACAAACCAGAACCCAACTACTTTTTTCCAATTAAAAAACTCCTAATCAAAGCTAGACAAAAATGCTCATAAATGACAATCTTGATCTTCCATTCTGCTTCATCAGGAGAGAGGGAGAAAGTAAGAAAGAGAAAAAGCTTGCAAAGATTAGTCTTAATCACATTCTCTAATCATTCCCTAAATCACAAATCCACCCAAAATCACTTAATAAACAAAGATATCCCCCAAAATACCAAGTGCATCCTTTTGTAATCCTCTCAATTACAAACTCAAACCCCTTTCCCAAATCATATTAATATCATTTTCAAACCGACCCATTAGCTAACAAAACAAAATTTGATAGCATACTAGAGAATTATGTAAAGATTGTTAAGTCTAAACTCTAAACTTAAAACTAGGGTTGTAAAGTTTCTTCTCTCAAAAGCGTATGCTAGCCTAGATTAGGGTCCAGTTATGACAAACCTTGTACCTTAATCTTCATCAGCTATATACATCCACATAACAAACAGAATTCTATCTATTACAAAAAAAAAAAAAAACAGAATTCTATCAAGCCTCTTTGCGACACGCATAAAATTGAAGTTATTAGATTAGTTTTTGCTATAAAACTTGTTGATTAATTATAAACTGAAACTTCAAATAAAAAAAGTAAAATTATTAAGAAATTGTAATTAATATATATTTTATACAGTTACCATGAATTATGAGTAAAAATATATAAATAAATTTATCAAGATATCTTAAATATTTTTAATATCAGGGATATCACATTAATAAATTAAAATATACTAAACTAATTTGAGCTTATTAAACTAGCTTATACTCCCTCCTTCCAATTTAACAATCAGTTCAGAAAAAATCTAATATATTAAGAAAAAATTAATCGATAATTTAATGTCCTTAAAATATACAAAATCGTAGAAATAAACACATAATAATTTTTAAGATACTTCAATAATAAATGGAGAATGAAAGAGGGAGGAGATTATTAAAATGTTATAATTGATAGATTTAATTCCATATCTCTTACTGAATTTCTAAAATGACTAACTAATTTGAATCTTTATAAAACTCCTATAATGAAATCTATTAACATTTTGAAAAAAATCACAGGAGAAAAAATCCAATTAAGTGACTACAACCTTACCACTGGATCGAGTATAGATTCATGGACAATAAAACCAGTTAAAGTTAGACAGAAAGTTAATTAATACTTACCGCATCTCTAACGACAATAGAAGGCAAAGCTTGATGATGACAAAGATCCAAGCAAACCTCCATACCCGAATTTCCACAACCAACAACCAACACCTTCTTCTCCCTAAACCTCGCCCCATTTTTATACCCACTAGTATGAACCACTTCCCCACCAAACTCACCGGAGCCTTCAATCTCTGGTGCCACAACCTCCGCATTCTCCCCCGTCGCCGCCACAACCCACCTCGTCAAATAAACCGCCGCCGCCGTTTTCACCCTCCAAAACCCTTTCTCTGCATCATACTCAGCACTAACTACCGCCTCATCAAACGCCGGTCGGATCTTGAACCGTTCAGCGTACTCCTCTAAATACTCCACAAACTGTTGCTTTGATGGGTACGTCGGAAACTGCGCTGGAAACTCCATTAATGGAAGCTCACAGAATTGTTTGGGGAGATGGAGACGCAGACGGTCGTAGGTTTTTAACTGCCATAGTGAGGCTATACAGTTGGCTCGTTCGAGGACTAAACTTGGTACGCCGCGGGCCCGTAAACAGGCCGCTACTGCTAGGCCTGACGGGCCCGCGCCGACTATTATTGGGCCCGATATCACAACCGTCTTCAACGTGGATTCGCGGTATAGTGGGTCGTGTAAGAGCTTACCCTCTATTTCCCTAAGGTATGGTTTATTATCCTCCATATCTGGATTGTACTGTATTGTAATGAAGATGAATGAAGAGTAAGGGGGAGTTGATTTTAATGTTTCGTTTAGGGATTAGTGAAGTGGGTTGGAATAAGAGCCATAAACACAAGTAAGTGTTGTGAGTTTGGAGAAGGTGTTAACTATGATGGAAATTATGTGTATTGATGGTATTTGAATGGGTTTGAAATTGGGACAAGGCAGCATTCAAAGAGGAAGGAGGAGGTGGAGGAAGTTGAGAGTGAGAGGAGTGAGCATGATGGATTAAATAATGTGTGATAAAATTTATATTCTGTTTAATGTTTGTCTTGTTTTAATTTTTCATATTTATTGATATAAGTTTTTACTTGAAATTAATTGTTCATTATATTATATATAATTATTAACAAACAAAGTTGGAAGAAAGTCGAGAGATAAGTTGAGCTCCTAACTTGTTTTTAATTATTTATATTTTTAATTATAAGTTAGTAAAAATATAAAACTTTAATATTTAATATTATTGAAGTATTTATTACGAAGAGTTAAATAAGACTTTATATTATGAAAGAAATTGGCAAGTTTTTACTTCTAAATACTATTAAAATAAAACGGGAACAAACAATATGAAATATAGGAAGTAGGTGATAGTAAAGTATATGGGTTATCCGGGACGAAGACGACGCGGACGATGTGATGACTTGGAGGGCCTCTCCCGATGGCAACTACTCGGTGGCGTCTGCTTACCGGCTCATTCAAGATCAAGGTACGGAGTGCAATATTGATAAATTTATATATACTTGTTTGTGGAAAGAGGATGTGCAGGAATGTGCGAAAACATTTGGGTGGTTAGCGACTCGTGGCGCGGTGTTGACCAATAACGAGAGACATCGTCGTCATTTAGCCACATCGGCGGATTGCTCGCGCTGCACGGGTTCTCCGGAAGACCTTATTCATGTTCTTAGAGATTGCCCGGTTGCATCTTCAGTTTGGGCGTCCCTCAGAGCGGGTCTCGTGGGGTCAAATTTCTTTCAGTTCGATTTCGCAGTCTGGATGAGGGAGAATTTGACGGCCTCGACGAGGGGACACACCCAATGGACGGAGACTTTCATCACCATGATTTGGAACCTGTGGAAATGGAGGAATCGCTGGATCTTCCATGGAGAGGAAGGGCCTCCCCAGAAGGAGGATTTCATTAGAGCGGAAGTTGAGGATTATGGGAGGTTTCTGGCCTCTAGGTGAACGGATCCGAGCAGGGATAGAGTGGAAATCCCGGTGGCTTGGGCGCTTCCTTCTACGGGTTGGGTCACCCTCAACACTGATGGGGCGGTTAGAGACAACCGGGAAGCGGCCGGCGGTGTGATCTGGGATCACGGAGGTAAGTGGCTTGAGGGTTTTGTTCACCACATTGGTTCCTGCACGGTCCCTATGGACGAGCTCTGGGGTATTGTTTCGGGCATCTCCTTGTCTTGGAACAAGGGGTACATGAGGGTTTGCTTAGAGACCGACTCGCTTTTGGCGGTCTCTCTTCTAAGTAAACCCGTGGAGAGTACTCACCCACTTTCTAGCCTCGTCGCCAGGGCGAAAGGCTTCATCCGTAGGGACTGGCTCTGCCAGTGTCGTCATGTTTACCGAGAGGTCAATGAGGTGGCAGACTCTTTGACTTCTCTTGCTTTTGATTTTCCTTTAGGACTTTCCGTGCTTCTTGGTCCTCCAGAGCCTGTTCTGGATGTATTGTTAGAAGACACCAGGGGACGGGCTACACCCCATTTTATCTTGTTGTAGCCCATTTATTTCTGTTTTTAACACGTATGGAGGCTCCGCTCCTCTTTTTTTACCAAAAAAGTAAAGTATATGGGTTCGGATCCATCAGACAAGACCAGCAAATCTGATATGAAGATTATAAAGACGACATGTCTAATACAAGATATTGATTTTCTAAGAGTTTTTTAGGCTGGTTCGTTTTGATATTGTGATAGAATTTAAAGACTCTAATTTTCATGTATTGGCAAGATTCGCGTTTTTTTTAATGCGGGAAGTCCTTATTTTGCATATTAGTTGCATGTTGATTATTAAGATTTAAATCAATATTTCTATTTCATAATAAAAAATGTCATTCCCATGTTTTAGAAAATTAAGAATTATATTTTTATTGTTTTTTAAAATACCACTTTACTGAAAATACATGTACTTATATGTTCAGGATCATATGAGTGCAAGTCACTTCGTGCGTATATGCGTACATGAACCTTTTTGTGTAATTTAAAATACCTTTTTGTGTAATAGATATGTGGTTCAGAAATAAGACATGTAGGTTCATAAAATTACAAATAAAGGTTCATGTACGCACGTACGCACGAAATGACTTGTACACACCAGAACCTCCCTCTATACTCATATGTTACACAAACCTTGTTATATATTGATGGGGTGCGAGCCTGCGAGGTAGTTATGCACTTATGCTTAAGTTAGTGAGTAAGTGGGATATTATACTTTTTTGTTTGTTTTTGTATGTTGGGGTGGGATAAATATAAGATAATTCTTTTTGATGTATCTTGTATTTATTTTCTAATGAATTGTTATTTTTGTTAGTACTGGGTAATGTAGAATCGAGGAAAGCTACTTTGTCAGAATCGAGGAAAGTTGCTTTACCAGGACCGTCGGTAATATCATTGCCACAAATCCCGGAAATGTGAATGTCAAAACCCTCGGTAGGTCTTATCTTCCAATTGGTCTTCAATAATCAACTTTTGATAATTTGTTACAAAACATAACACATATATCTTTTTTAACCATATTTTGACAAAATAAAATTGTGTTTTACTAGCCTATAACATTATCGAGATTAATACCCATTTGATTTTATTGTCTATAATAAGCCTCTAACCATGTTTCGATTCATTTGGATGTTTTATAACTTATTACAAGTCTATTTAACAATCATTTGACAAAATATTATTTGATTTACTACTTAAAGCAAAACCGGGATGAATATCGAGGTGGGTTTCTTACAGATAAACGTGTTTTATTATATTTGGATGTTAGTATATAACATGTTCTGCGTCTGTTTAACAACAATTCGATGAAAATTAGGTGATTTAGAACTCAGGTTGGTGAAAAGAAGCAACAGAGCTCACACTGAATAACAAAGACCACAGTTGAAATAAAGCAACTACATATAAAACTAAAACAAGCAATCCACACTCGAGACCAACAACGCCTACACTTAATAACATCAAGGACCACAATGAAAAGCAAACCCCCCATAAAGACAACACTTAATAGAAAATACGATAAAGTCCCGCACTTCAAAACGGGTAACAAACATGAAACGTTCAACCCCTGAAATTGGCATGATGTTGAGCTATTAGCTGAGCCGTGGTGGGTGCCATGGGACAATCTCTGAATTCCTCAAATTCAGTGGGACAAGTTGTCCACCATTCAACATCATGAATAGGATGAGGACGAGGATGAATCCTTACAAATCTTGACCATTCATCATACATTTGTTTAAGCATGCTGAACCTTAACATCAAAACCCATGTTGATTGTCTTACTCTTGTTGTCTCGTTCCACTGCTCAGCTATACTATCCCAGTTTAGATCGGTGCATCCCGGATTTCCCGAGATGTACTCCAGAATATGACTGGCCAAAACATCATCATGCTCAGGACTAAAGTCATATGTTGCTTCATTTTCCTGTTGCATGCATTGATTTATTAATATTGTAGTTTATGAAGGTTGTCATAAATCATCATATAACAAAAGTTTACCACTATTGCAGGAATGCCAAAAAAAATTTCGGCCACGAATGATGTCGTCCATGTTGCAATTGGACGCTTCCAGCTGCCATCCCGGTTAGGCATATAATAATGGTGGAAATCCATGCTTAAGGATGGCAGCGGGGCGGGGAGAGCACTCGCCATCCTCATCCCCATCCCCATCCTCATCCTTGTTTCCGAAATCATCGCTCATCCCTGTTCGGGTATCAAAATCGATCTTCATCCCCGGAGATGGGGACGGGGACAGGGATCCCCATCCCCGTTTATCATACATATATGTTAAATTTTGATATATATAAATTCCATTGAGGTTTAATCTATGTATACTAAAAATTTTAAACATACTATCTTAGATGAAAATAATTTTACCACTAAAATAACATAAGAATCCAATATATACTTATATAAATTTCAAAAAAGTGTTATTTCTTGGGAATCCCCACGAGTATCTCTATCGGGTGTAATTTCAAAAAAGTGTAATTTCCAACAAAGATCCCCATTCTCGTCCCCATCCCATTAAATGTTCATAACCAAAGATAAAATGTGATCTATGAATGTAAATGAGGAAGGAAGTGAAAGTTGAACCTGTTATTGGAAGTTTATATTGATACAGAGGTTATCCAAGAAGATATGAAAATAATTTAGAGTGAAGGATGAGTATGTGTTGGGATGGGTTTGCTCTTACACAAGCCACTATATTTATAGTGTAAGTTGGAGGGAGAGAAGGGTTAATCTAGAAATAGGGATCACATCTAAATGTGAACCTCCCTTTCATGATGAAAGGAGACAATGTCCCAAGTCATAAAATGCAAAGACTAAAAGACTGAATTCCAATGTCACATCTACAATACATTAGGAGTCACATGCATTTTCCAACCAAAGACCAAGTTGATGAGAGTTTGTACATTAGGCCCAAGTGAGCCCATTTACCGAATTTAGTTGTGTTGTCCCATTGTAACATCTTGGGTATAGCCCAACATAACATTTCAGATGCAATTTTTTTACTAAAACACCAGAAAGAAGTCGAGAAAGTGAAGTAGCATGTCCAACCATATACCAAGTTGATGGGAGTTTGCACATTAGGCCCAATGGTGGGTACTTAGCTTAGTGATGAGATTTAGTCTAAACAACATACCAAATCATGCATCAATTAAGCTAAAAAAGTGTTGTGTGATATATAACAAAACATTATTAATATCGAGAAAGTAACAAAACCCACACTTAAAAACCAGAAAGCAAAAAGGCCACTTGAGAAATACAGGGTCAAACAACTTCTAGGTGATAATAAATATGGTGACATCATCCAAAGCATAAACATATACATTAGTATAGCTATACAAAATAACTTAAAACAACTTCATGATCATCCATACTCGAGCTGGTTATAGAAAGGGCGGAACTCATCAATCGACTTCACCACAGCATCATGCATCTCACTTGCCCGCTGATACGGTGGTTTGTTGATTTAATCTAGAATGTGTAACTAGCTAGCTCAAACGTTCCACTTGTTTTGATGATAACAAAGCTAAGTATTTGATGTCCATTGTGTGTTCTAAGCTAATGATAGGAGCTTATTATATGGTGTTAACTAGCGACTATTAGCTTAGGAATAGTGGTGTTTAGGTGCTTAACGAGTGGTATTCCCGGAATCTAGGTTGGAGTTTACTTATGGATTAGCGGGATGCTCATAAGCGGTATTTTGTGGTTTTATCATGGAGATCCTGGTTGTACTCACTTTTAGTGCATTCGGGATGGATCTAGAGGATGTGTACCATGCCTACACCGAAGGAGAAGCCGAGTGGCCTCGACGCTTGTAGAAGACGAAGACCATCTCAGGAGAAGCTGTCACGACCGAGATGGAGTCATCACGACCGAGAGTCAGCCTCAGTTGAAGCTGTCACGACCAAGACGATCCATCACGATCGAGACTTAGCTTCAGTTGACCTATCACGATCGAGACTACCTATCACGACCGACACCGGCCACGTACCTGAGAACTGGGGCACTATCAGGATCGAGACAGCCCTGTCACGATCGTGACAACGGAAGCGGACGGCCCATATTGAAGATTTTATCCGAGATTCTAATTAGTTTTTCCACATCTTTTTAGTTATTTTGATTTATTTTATTTCCCTTTTATTAGATACTATATAAGCCTTTAGAAATTAGGTTAGATTAATTTTGGATCATTCATAATTCATCATACATTCATTTAGAGAATTCAGCAGCAGCCTCCAAGAAAGCTTCCACCTTTATCATATTTTCTGGTTTGTTTTCCATCATTCATCCATATTCTTCAATGCTTTCTAAGGCTATGTCTAGCTAAACTCTCTATATTTCACTCTTAAGGCTGAAGCCATTGTTTTAGGATTTGTTTGTGAGAATTCTTATGTTTTTATTCTAAAGTTAATTTTAGGATTGTTTTATGATCTCTTGTGCTTTATTGACTATTGATTGATCTTGATTTTATCTAGGTAGCAAGCTAGGTTGATTAATTATCCATCATATTGCTAGGCTTGATAATTCGATTGGAAAAGTCTTGTCTTTTATGTAGCAATCAGAATTTGCATAGACTATTTGCGAGTGCTTATTTTGTAGAGATTATAAACCTGTGTCGAGTAACGGCGATTTGCCAATGGTATTGCATAGGCCTACATATCTTTGATCTTTATGCTGTTGCGCTTTTGAACCTTGGGATTTCCTTGGTTATTGCTTACAATAAGGGTTTCTAGGATTATTTGGACTAGTTGTTATTTACGATCAAAGAGTAGGACAACCAAATTAACCAATTCAGAATATTAAATTAATAGAATTTGATGATCAATGTTCTGATGAAACAATGCGCTGATACTAGATAGAGTGAGCTCCATAATCATATTAGTTACAACCCAACATTCTTTGCTTTTATTTTGCTTTTTCTTAGTTACGATAACCACAATAAAAAACCCCCATTATTACTATTCGGTAACACCATAAGAAATAAGCTAACGTTCTGGCTCTCTTGGGATTCGACCCCTTCTTACCACTTTACTAGTGGAATTGTTATGTTGGGTATATTTGATAGGCACAACGACCATTTCGGTAGGAGCTTATTATATGGTGTTAAATAGCGACTATTAGCTTAGGAATAGTGGTGTTTAGGCGCTTAACGAGTGGTATTCCCGCAATCTAGGTTGGAGTTTACTTATGGATTAGCGGGATGCTCGTAAGCGGTATTTTGTGGTTTTATCATGGAGATCCGGGTTGTACTCACTTTTAGTGCATTCGGGATGGAGCTAGAGGAAGTATACCATGCCTACACCGAAGGAGAAGCCGAGAGGCGAAGCCGAGCTGCCTCGACAATTGTAGAAGATGAAGACCATCTCAGGAGAAGCTGTCACTACCGAGATGGAGTCATCACGACTGAGAGTCAGCCTCAGTTGAAGCTGTCACGACCGAGACGATCCATCACGATCAAGACTTAGCTTCAGTTGACCTATCACGATCGAGACTACCTATCACGACCAACACTAGCCACGTACCTGAGAACCGGGGCACTATTACGATCGAGACAGCCCTGTCACGATCATGACAACGGAAACGGACGACCCATATTGAATTTTATACGAGATTCTGATTAGTTTTTCCACATCTTTTTATTATTTTGATTTATTTTATTTCCCTTTTATTAGATACTATATAAGTCTTTAGAAATTAGGTTAGATTAAGTTTGGATCATTCATAATTCATCATACACTCATTTAGAGAATTCAGCAGCAACCTCCAAGAAAGCTTCCACCTTCATCATATTTTTCTGGTTTGTTTTCCATCATTCATCCATATTCTTCAATACTTTCTAAGGCTATGTCTAGCTAAACTCTCTATAGTTCATTCTTAAGGCTGAAGCCATTGTTTTAGGATTTGTTTGTGAGAATTCTTATGTTTTTATTCTAAAGTTAATTTCAGGATTGTTTTATGATCTCTTGTTCTTTATTGACTATTGATTGATCTTGATTTTATCTAGGTTGCAAACTAGGTTGATTAATTATCCATCATATTTCTAGGCTTGATAATTCTATTTGAAAAGTCTTGTCTTTTAGGTAGCAATCAGAATTTGCATAGACTATTTGCGAGTGCTTATTTTGTAGAGATTATAAACCTGTGTCGAGTATCGGCGATTTGCCAATGGTATTGCATAGGCCTACATATCTTTGATCTTTATGCTGTTGCACTTTTGAACCTTGGGATTTACTTGGTTATTGCTTAAAATAAGGGTTTCTAGGACTATTTGGACTAGTTGCTATTTACGAACAAAAGTAGGACAACTAAATTAACCAATTCAGAATATTAAATTAATAGAATTCGATGATCAACGTTCTGATGAAACAATGCGCTGGTGCTAAATAGAGTGAGCTCCATAATCATATTAGTTACAACCCAACATTCTTTGCTTTTATTTTGGTTTTGCTTAGTTACGATAACCATAATCAAAAAACCCCCATTGTTACTATTCGGTAACACCATAAGAAATAAGCTAACGTTTTGGCTCTCTTGCGATTCGTCCCCTTCTTAATGTTGTGCCTATCAAAGATACCCAACTTAACAATTCCACTAGTAAAGCGGTAAGAAGGGGTCGAATCCCAAGAGAGCCAGAACGTTAGCTTATTTCTTATGGTGTTACCGAATAGTAACAATGGGGTTTTTTGATTGTGGTTATCGTAACTAAGCAAAAGCAAAATAAAGGAAAAGAATAATGGGTTGTAACTAATATGATTATGGAGCTCACTCTATCTAGCATCAGCGCATTGTTTCATCGGAACATTGATCATCGAATTCTATTAATTTAATATTCTGAATTGGTTAATCTGGTTGTCCTACTCTTTGTTCGTAAATAGCAACTAGTTCAAATGGTCCTAGAAACCCTTATTGTAAGCAATAACCAAGGAAATCCCAAGGTTCAAAAGCACAACAACATAAAGATAAAAGATATGTAGGCTTATGCAATACCATTGGCAAATCGCCGATACTCGACATAGGTTTATAATCTCTACAAAATAAGCACTCGCAAATAGTCTATGCAAATTCTGATTGCTACTTACAAGACAAGACTTTTCAAATTGAATTATCAATCCTAGCAATATGATGGATAATTAATCAACCTAGTTTGCAACCTAGATAAAATCAAGATCAATCAATAGTCAATAAAGCACAAGAGATCATAAAACAATCCTGCAATTAACTTTAGAATAAGAACATAAGAATTCTCACAAACAAATCCTAAAACAATGGCTTCAGCCTTAAGAGTGAACTATAGAGAGTTTAGCTAGACATAGCCTTAGAAAGCATTGAGAAATATGGAATAATGATGGAAAACAAACCAGAAAAGATGATAAAGGTGGAAGCTTTCTTGGAGGCTGCTGCTGAATTCTCTAAATGAATGAATGATGAATTATGGATTAAGTGATTCTAACCTAATTTCTAAAGGCTTATATAGTATCTAATTAATGGGAAATAAAATAAAGCAAAATAACTAAAAAGATGTGGAAAAACTAATCAGAATCTCGGATTAAATCTTCAATATGGGCCGTCCGTTTCCGTCGTCACGATCGTGACAGGGCTGTCTCGATCGTGATAATGCCTCAGTTCTCAGGTCCGTGGACGGTGTCGATCGTGATAGGTAGTCGCAATCGTGATAGGTCAACTGAAGCTAAGTCTCGATTGTGATGGATTGTCTCGGTCGTGACAGCTTCAACTGAGGCTGACTCTCGGTCGTGATGGCTCCATCTTGGTCGTGACAACTTCTCCTGAGATGGTCTTCGACTTCTACAAGCGTCGAGGCAGCTCGGCTTCGCCTATCGGCTTCGCCTCTCGGCTTCTCCTTCGGTGTAAGCGTGGTATACTTCCTCTAGCTCCATCCCGAATGCACTAATAGTGAGTTACAACCGAGATGTCCATGATAAAACCACAAAATACCTCTTACGAGCATCCCGCTAATCCATAAGTAAACTCCAACCTAGATTCCGGGAATACTACTTGTTAAGCATCTAAACACCACTATTCCTAAGCTAATAGTCACTAGTTAACACCATATAATAAGCTCCTATCAGACTTCCCCACACTTAAACCTTGCTCGTCCTCGAGTAAGCAAAATAAAGCTCACTCCTCCTAAAAGCACAAAGGTCTATAGTAAGTGTAGAGACAGCCTGCTAGCGACTATACTTCAAACTCCAAGTGTAAAAACGAGCGCTAACCTAACTCTGATCTATCTTCTTATCTCTCCGAGATGACCTACCCAAATCCCTCCTTATTTCTCCACTTCATATGTCACCACTCCATACAATAATGAATATCGAACCAAGTGATGCGCAAATAAGGCACAAGTGGACACCCTAATCTCCTCTAAGGGTAAGGGTACATAAGTCATGATAATAAAGATAGAAATCGAGTCTCCCCTCGCTAATACACTTCTTATTCCTCCTATTCAATAAATGTCCTAAACCACTAAACAATATAAACAATCCATACCTCACAACCACCAATCCTAATCAAAAAAATCTACATAGGACAACCACAACAATATGCATCCAACTCCAAGAAATAGAAATCTAATCCTAGAATCTAATACAACCGCCAATAGTGTGTAACAAATCTGATGAAATAGTGAAAGGGTGAGTATGCGAAGTGTGGATAACAATAAGGTCAATAACAAAGGAATAAAAGGCTAAAACTAACTTCTTATCCCTCCGTGGTGAATCCTAAAACCCGAGACAATCTTTCAACTCCCTTCTTATGTCTCCGACACTAATAAAAGATGCAATCAAATAAATAATCACAAAACAATGTAATCCCGGTGCCCTTTCGGGTTTTCACCAAAATTCTAAGTGGTAGGAACTTATTTCTTTTTCTCTTATTTTTATTTTCAGGCACGCACCTTTTCCTTTTTTAATCAATTTTTACTTGCCTGGTTTTTATTGTTTTTATTTTTAATTTTAAATTTTTTTATTTTTGTTGGAGCCCCCTTTTCGATCCAATCTCTTTTTACTCTCCTGGGTTTTTCTGATTTTTCTAAACAATAATAATAATGCAAAGGTTCTGGAAATATCCGTACAGACTCGATAGAAAAACAACCAAAACAGTTCAGCAAAGACTAAAAAATATAAGGTAAATCAGCGGAAATAGCAAAAGAAACCGAAAACAGCATCAAGAATGCCTCGTCTAGTCGACTCCTCTCCCCACACTTGAATCGCGCATTGTCCTCAATGCAGAAAAAGAGGACATCATAAAAACGGAAAGACGAAGAAGAAACCGCTAGAATTCTGAATTTCTGTTTCGGTTGTGGTGAACAAAGGGGGTGACAATCTGACCGCGTCACGACCGTGACAGAGTGTCACAATCGTGACATGAGTAAATGTGTACGCGATCGATGTTTTGCGCCTCCTCCGCTGACCTCCTCGTGCTGGTTCCGCCATTTACCTAAGAAAGAAAATAAGAACAAAATAAAAACAATGGGATTAAAGACACTAAAACTCCCTTGGGTTGCCTCCCGATCAGCGCCTTAGTTAACGTCGCGGCACGACGTAATCTCTCTTGTCAATCAACCATGTTCACTTGATCCCTTCCGGATCGCATCATCTAAGAACAACTTTTTGAACCACGGATGGAAAGATTTGAACCTTAGGCCATTCTCTTCCTTGACTACCCATATTTGCTTGGGTTTCTTTTTCTCCTTACCTTCCCCACACTTAGACTTAACTTTGGGCTTTGTTTTTGCTTTCTTTGCAACCTGCACAACAGCTTTAGCAGGTTTCTTTCCCTGTGTGGTTAGAGAGGTGGGGTTACTGCCCAAAACAACATTCGAGCATATGTCAGGAGGTTCATTAACGTCATTAATACAGAATACCGAGCCATCATCCAGGGATTGTATCGTAGTTTCATATATGTTAAAATTGACAACATCCCCGTCCAACTCGAGCGTAAGTGCCCCGATATCTAGGTCTAATTTTGTTTTGGTTGTCCGTATAAAGGGTCTGCCCTGAAGGACAGGTGCAACCTGCGTATCATGATTAACATCTAGTACGTAAAAATCCGCAGGGAATATAAGGTCCTCCACCATAACCAACACATCTTTGACCAACCCTTTCAGGTAGACCGTAGACCTGTCAGCTAGCTAAAGCACAACCCCTGTTTCACTCACAGGTCCTAATTCTAATGATTTGTATAATGAGTAAGGTAGGACCTTAATAGAAGCACCTAAGTTTATCATGGCTCTATCAATTGTGGTTTTACCTATAGTGCAGGGGATACTCACCATCCCTGGATCTGAGCGCTTTGTAGCAATCTTTTGTTGGATGGCCGCGGAAACTCTTTCGCTGACCTGAACCTTTTGCTTTCCTTCCAGCTTCTGACTTCTCTTCTTGGTGCAAGGCTCCTTTAAATGTTTATGTTGGAAATAACACGTTACCAAAGTAGAAAACACGTGTTTTGATCAGCTATTGTTCTCTGTCACTAAGGTTCATTAAGCCTTAGTTGCGCTTAACAAGGATTCAATTGCGCTTTGAATGCTTGGCTTGTGCTTAACCTTTGATGAACTCTTAGTAATGAATTTAATAAAGTCCTTAAGTGCGGAAGAGGTTAGACAGACAATAAAGCGCACTTTAAGATGTTAAAGCGCACCTATATTTGCACACACAAGAATTTCAAAACGGTGAGAACCCTAAGTCACTAGCTGACTCGGGATAAAACTCACCACTACACTTGTATTGATTAAGAAGTGATTACAATCTCTCGCTTCAACACAAGAAGCTCACTCGTAAGCACTCTCTCTACAATACTCTCAGTTCAGCTCTTGAAGAACAAAGACACTCTCAACACTCTCTGATTACAAACGAAATATCTCTTAAGCTCTCTCTAGCTTCCTATATTCTCTACGTTTGCAACCTTTGGAATGAATGAAATAGTACTCTATTTATACACAAGTCTTAAGCTAACCCTATAGCTCAACCGTGTAACAAACAAAGACTAAATAAAATGCCACCTCATCAATCCGTGTGCCTTGATCACTTCACCAGAATTAATCAACGGCTTGGAGTGATTTGGTTTTGTTCTCCATGTGTTGATCCACGCCACATAAGCAATCCGTGTGCTTTAAGCTCTAACAAACTCTTGCCACGCTGGCGATCCCTGGAGTAGCGTCCCAAAGAGTGTGAAGTTCTTCTCGCACCTTCCTGTGCACGCAACTTGCACTCTCCCGCTTTACCAGCCTTCGAAGCGTCTAGATTTGTTCTCCTGCGCTCTGGCACACCCTAAGCTTCAGTGGAACCTCGTGGACAACTTTCTTCAACTTCATTCAAGCGCGTCTCTACGCCCTCGAAGCTCGATCACTCTTACTTCTTGGTCTTGAATGGATTTATTAAACACCGTTTGCGAAACTTACTTTCTCCGCTTGGTGTTAAGCGCGACTGTGGACCAGTCAAGCGCATCTCTAAGTGACTTAAGCGCATCCTTACAAATATGGCAATGACCTGGAAGGCTTAAAAATACTAAGAGATTAAAACATATTAGTTTGTTATCATCAAAACAAAGAGAAATAGATTAAGCTTTAACAAGATGATTAAAGCTCAACTAACAATTTCCCCCTTTTGATGATGACAAACTGTAAACAGGTAAGCTCATGAATACTTTCTTAAGTGACCATAATAAAGACAATAATATCAATTTAATCAAGTATTCAGATTCGAAATTGGATCAAAGTAACTTACCAAGGTACTTAACCATACCAGTTTTCAATTCCCCCTGAATTCAAGCACAATCTCATACTTCCCCCTTAATCAAAGAGGAATTTACCTGTGTTTTTCCCCCTTTTGACATCATCGAAAATTCAAAGCATAGTCATACGGTAAGAAAGATAGTAGAGTGCGCTTGCTAGCTAAGACGTCAAACAAATCTTAAGAGAGAAAAGTGAGCAGCTTAAGTAAAGACAAGTCAGGTTAGTAAGGCTCTCAGAGATATAAAAATCAAAAGCATACTATATTGTCATTGAAGTACAAACCGCAACAAGAGAAGCTGGAATCCTAGCGAGCTAATTCAAAAATCACATAGACAGAGAAGAGAAAAAAAAAGAGAATCAGCAAATGCACTTTAAAAGCGCAACCATCACATCCACTCATGGGCTACCACCCCGTTCTTCATTAAACTTCTCCTGGACTAGCTTTAGCATTGAAGACATAATTTCTACCATCTCGCCAAGACGCTTTTCAACCCTCTCCTGATGCGCTTCCATTGAAGCGACTATAGCAGATAAGTCGGCGGAGCTGGAGGAGACCCGAGCGCGAGGGCTCAACTCGGAGCGCGAGCTAGAGTAGGGTTTCTCCTCATTCTTGGGCAGTAGTATAGCAACTATAGCGTCAGTGGTGAGAAAAGTAGAGCAGGCATAGTCTGGGAGAGAAGGTTCATACAATCCATCCGCTCGAAGCATTTTGCAGATCAAGTGAGGAAAGGGCAGAGGTCCAGAGGTTGCAGCGCGACATAACACCAAATGGCTCATCATGAGCTGAGTTGTGTTGACTACCTCATGAGAGACCGGATGGGGTGCAGGCTGTGTAGAGGATGAGGCTTGGACAATGGACTGAAACTTGGCACGGGTGTCGGGGTCAAGTTCCGAGAGGGCGCTCAATATCTCATATTTATAGCTCTTTACACCAACTCGGAACCGCTTCAACAATCCAATCACAAAATAGAGCCGTTACTCATCAACGGTCCAATAAAAACTCGCAGAATCCCGCTAGGCCTGCGTAGAGCTCCAACGGCTAGAAATCCGACCGTTGCACTGCAAATACCCGTTACATCACTCGAGCGGCGCACTTTAATTATGAGAAAAGCATTGCTTCATTGTTAAGCAAACCCAACCACGAAGGAAATCCACCCTTATGCGCTACAAAGCGCGATGTACTGTAAGTCCCAATTGCGCTGAACACTGAAGCGCATGCCGAAACATCACTGGGAGCTAAAACCGAAGAAGCATAACACTGATTGAGATGAGTAGATATGAGAGTGTGATGTCCAGTTCAATTTTTCAAACTACAATGTAAAGAAATTCATGAATAGGAAGATGCACATTTCATATAGAGGACATTAGAGCATTCAATCACTCAAGTTGATGTGGACGTATGTGCATATACATGTAGTATGGTAATTAAGGCTTTATGTCACCAAATGAATACTTCTCTAATGTAGAGCTCAATAAAGGACGAGAGAAGCGTTACATCTAGTCAGGCTAGGGACACCGATGCAATGGATCATTTCTTAGGCATATAATAGGGGTAGAAGACGATCACCATTGTCATGTATTGGCAAATAAGAGCATGCATGGATTATGATTATATCAAATTGAGCCAAACAAGTCAGACAAGTTCAATACTAATTGATTTCAATAATCAATCAAAAGCATGAATGACTCAAAGCTATCAAGCGCAGGCGACCATAGTTCGTACCTTGATACTAAGCTCGCTAGTTCTAGTCAAATAGAGGAATACTTACAGGGCCATTGCCTCGAAGCTAATGGAGTTGAATAAGGCCAAGCTGAACCCTGAGGTTTAAGAATACCTGACGATTAAGCGCCTTAGTGAAGATATCTGCCAATTGCCCTTCTGAAGATACGTGAATAAGCTCAATATTCTTGCGCTCCACATGGTCTCGTAGAAAGTGGTGTCTTACGTCAATGTGCTTCGTTCTTGTATGATGGACAGGATTCTTCAAAACAGATATAGCGCTAGTATTATCACAAAATATGGATATAGTGTCAAGAGTAATACCATAGTCAACGAGCTGTTGCTTTATCCACAACACTTGAGCGCAACATTGCGCTGCCGCTATGTATTCGGCCTCAGTCGTTGAAAGCGCTATGCAGTTTTGTTTCTTGGATCCCCAGGAGACTAAGCAAGGGCCAAGGAACTGTGCCATGCCACTAGTGCTCTTTCTATCAGCCAAGAAACCTGCATAATCTGCATCGGTATAGCCAACAAGAGAAAGGCCGCCCCCTTTGGAGTACCATAGGCAAAGATCGTCAGACCCTTTTAAATACCTGAAGATGCGCTTTACATGAGCAAGGTGAGAAGCGCGAGGGTCTGACTGTGATCGAGCGCATACACTAACGGCAAAAACAATGTCGGGATGTGAAGCAGTCAAATACATTAGAGAACCTATCATACCTCGATACAAGGTTTCATCTACCTTCTCAGCCATAAGATCTGTGTCCAGTTTTGTAGTAGTGGAGAGAGGAGTAGGACAAGGTTTAGAGTTCTCCAATTGATACTTCTTAAGCAACTCTTTGATGTATTTCTGCTGGTGAATCTCAATGCCTTCATCCATTTGGTTGACTTGAAGCCCTAGAAAGTACTTGAGCTCACCAATCATGCTCATGCTGAACTTGAGGCTCATGGTGTTCTTAAAGTCTTCTACTAGCTGCAAGTTAGTAGAACCAAATATAATATCATCAACATAAATTTGAACAATGAGAATATCACCTTTCACTTCCCTTATGAAGAGGGTTTTGTCCACCAAACCTCTCTTATAGTCATTTGCCAACAAGTACTTAGATAAACAGTCATACCAAGCGCGAGGGGCTTGCTTTAGTCCATATAGCGCTTTGTCAAGAAAGTACACGTGGTCTGGATAAGCTGGATCTTCAAATCCTGGTGGTTGCTTGACATAGACCTCCTCATTAAGCTTACCATTGAGGAAGGCTGTCTTTACATCCATTTGAAATAGCTTGAATCCTTTGTGCGCTGCGTAAGCTATCAACAGTCGAATTGCTTCTAGTCGAGCAACTGGTGCGTACGTTTCATCGTAGTCAATGCCCTCTTGTTGATTGTAACCTTGTGCAACAAGACGCGCTTTGTTTCGTACCACCACTCCACTATCATCCAGCTTGTTTCTGTATACCCAGCGCGTACCAATAATGCTTCTATCACCTGGCCGGGGTACTAGACGCCAAACTTGGTTGCGCTTGAACTCCTCTAACTCTTCTTGCATGGCTATTATCCAATCTGGATCTTGAAGCGCAACTTGTATGGACTTGGGTTCCTGTAAAGAAACAAAAGCACTACAAGCAAGCATGTTACGAACGTTAGAGCGAGTCTGGGTACCTTTTTCATACTGAGATATGATCGCAGAAACTGGATGAGAGTTCATCTGTTGATAATCGCGCACAGTGACCTCCGAATTGTCTGGTAGCTTCATCGTTGTGGTTTTGGGCAAGCTTCTACTACCACCACAATGGCCACTTGGTCCCGCTTGAGGACTTCCAGGTTGCGCTTCACCATTTCTAGGTCCCGCTCGAGAACTAGAAGGGGTAGACGAAGTAACAGAGGGAGTTACCTGACCTGGAGAAAGAGGTGAAGAGGGAGCAAGAACTTTAATGGATGGTCCACTTTCATGATCGTCATTCTGAGTATTGTCTTCTTGAATTGCTTCTTCACTGGGAATACAGGCTTCTGTGGCCAAAGGCTGAGAAGCGCATCTTCCACCATCATCATCGTCACTTTCCATACCTGAAGAAGGGATAGAAGGTTGCGCTTGAGAACTGGGAAGAGAAGCTGGAAGTAGATCATGACTGGAGAATGGATCATCGTTGATTTCTGGAACACTTTCAAGCTCTCCTTCATTGAACTTCACATGGATGCTATCTTCTTCCCTCTGAGTTCTCAGATTGAGTACTCTATAACCTTGACTTGTAGGTGCATATCCAAGGAAGATAGCCTTGTCATTCCTAGCATCAAATTTACCCAAAAGATCTCTCCCATTGTTATGGACGTAACACTTGCAACCAAACACCCTTAGGTGAGAGATATTAGGTGTACGCCCTTTAAGCAGTTCATAGGGAGTTTTCTCAAGAATAGGCCTTAAGAAGGCACGATTAGTTATATAACATGCAGTGCTCACAGCTTGAGCCCAATAGTGTGAAGCGACACCACTAGAGAGTAGCATTGTACGTGCCATCTCTTGAAGTGTCCTATTCTTGCGCTCAACCACACCATTTTGCTCAGGGGTTCTAGGAGTGGAGAAATTATGATCTATACCCCTATCCTCACAAAATGATAGAAACTCACCATTCTTGAATTCAGTTCCATTGTCAGAACGAATTGAACAAATGGGGAGCCCTAGCTTCTTTTCCAGTAAAAGCGCAAGAGCTTGAAACTTTGCAAAGGTTTCGCTCTTGTGTTTTAAGAAAAGAGTCCAGGTATAGCGAGAATAATCATCAACTTACAAAAATATAGCGATTACCTCCCTTACTCTGCGTTCGTAGTGGTCCACATAAGTCCATGTGGAGAAGCTCAAGAGGAGCTTTAGTCTGCACTACCTTGATAGAGGGAAAGGAGCTACGAGTCGCTTTAGCTTTTGAGCAATCTGAGCATGAAGTCATAGATTCTACCTTGATGCGAGGAAGACCACGAACAAGATCTTTGGACTGAAGCTTGTTGAGTAGTTGTAGACTTGCGTGTCCCATTCTCTTGTGCCAAAGATTTGTTGTCTCAGTGAGTGTAGCTAGACAAAGGTTGCGCTTAGGAGAGAAGGAGTGGTCGAAGAGGTAGGTGTTGTCTATGCGCTTGCCCTTAAGAAGCACCTCTTGTTCAGGACTGACCACTGCACACTCAGTTGTGCTAAAACCATACCTTATTACCTCCTTGGTCGCATAGTTGTGCTACACTCAGTAGATTGAACCGAAGGTTCTCTACTAAGTTTACATCTCCTATCTGAATGGCGTTGTTGAGATACGCTCGTCCTTTAGCAATGATCTTCCCTTGCTTTTTGTCACCGAAGGAGACACTGCCTCCTTCCTTAGCTTGGAATGAAAGTAGTAACTGTGGATCACCCGTCATATGACACGAGCAACCGTTGTCTATATACCACCTACATTTCATCCCAACCTGCAATAATAGAGATCAAGCTTTGATCTCCCATCGAAGCTTGCGCTTCGTGGGAACATTAGACATAGCTATTTTTGAGCTAGTTTTTTGGACTGGCTCATAATAGCTAGGATCGTTCAGATCTAACACAATGTGAGGTCGCGCTGGACGAAGCGCACCTCTGTGTCCTGAAGCGCAACCGTGCTTAACAGAGGACTGTTGAATACGTGTACGCTTGCCTTTACTTTTAGCCATTGGCTTATAAGGCTTACTCTTAAGAACCTTCAAGTCTTTGCACTCACGCTTGTCATGTCCATTTTGACCACAAAAGGTACAGTAATGGTTACCTCTTACATAACCATCCTTGCCCTTTCCCGGTCTAAATGGTTCTTTCTTTTGCAAAACGGGAGGCTGAGTTGGGGTAAGCGCTTGTTTCTTATATAAATGATGCGCTTTTCCCCCACGAAACCACTCTTTGGTTTCTGAAGGTTGTTCCTCAAGTACCTTAATCCTGCTCTTTAAATGAGAGTTTTCACTCTTGTAAGCAGTTAGGTCTTGTTCAAGTGATTTGATCTTAGAAGATATTTCACTTGCTTGAGGAGGAATGGAGGAAGAGGAAGATTCCTGGGGGTCATAACCCAATGCAGGTCTAGCTTTAACAAAGCCTGTTTGAGAAACAGACTTTGTTTCCACTAACTTTGTAAGAACATCAAGCTTTGATATGATCTGATCAAGCTTAACATCTTTGGCTGAGACAGAGTTACTTTCTAACCCTTTACCATGACAAAGTTCACAAGATTTAGAGAGGAGTGTGTTTTTGTCATGTAAATGTTTAGAAAGCTCAACCAGTTCTTCCTTAGCATTATCTAGTTCAACAAGCCGTGCTCTAGCATCAGTTGCTAGAGACTTATGTTGAACCATAAGCTCTTTTAGAAGGAGGACAAGATTGCGCTTGGGAAGAATGTCAAGCTTCAGATCATTTACCTCAATTTCAGATCCAGAGTCTGAGTCAGATGCGGCGCCAGCCATTAAGCACATGTCAGGTTGCGCTCCCATCGTCCGAATCATCATCAGAATCTCCCCAAAGTGTGACGAAGGCTTGCTTGGGGGCTGTTTTGAGCTTGATCCTGAATTCACCTTATGATGAGGACACGCTTTAGCAAGGTGACCTTTCTCATTGCAGTTGAAACAGGTGAAATCCCTGAGGTCGCGCTGCTTATATGTAGAGTCGCGCTTTTGTTTGTTGAAAAACTTTTTCACAAGTTTGGTCATCATAGCAACGTCCCTATCATCATCGTCTTCTCCTTCTTCATCATTTTTAAGTTTTTGAAGAACACGAGATAACTTAAGCGCCATCCCTTTGTTCTCTCGTTCTGATTGTTTTTCCTCGTTGTTCTTGATTTCCTGCACTTTAAATTTCCCTGCAAGCACAGAGATAGGCAGTTCTCTGGTTTCCTTGGACTGAAGAAGAATTTGCTTGAGGGTTGTATACTTTGAGTTCACTCCATGAATGAACGCCATAGAATACTCCCAAGCTTTCTTCTCCATTCCAGCAGAAAGCATCTTGTCATATAGGATTTGACAACGAGAGTGATAATCAGAGATGAGCTCATTTTCCCCCATTCGAATGGAGCAAAACTCGCGATTAAGCTCAAAGATACGGTTGTCCTTCATATCATCACTGCCAGAGTGCATGTTTATAATAGCTTTCCACATATCTTGAGCAGTGGGAAGGGACATTACCTTGTCTATATCTTTTCGTGAAAGGGCATTAAGAATGAGCTGTCGCGCTTTAGCATTCTTCTCCATGAGTTGGTACTCTTTTGCTTCCCATTTTGAGTCATCCGTCTCGGAGATCTTCTCATCACCTTTTTCAATGATCTTCCAGCATTGATAGTCCGTTTGCTGGATGTAGTTCTTCGTCATAGTGAGCCACCATTCAAGTTCGCCTTCAACAAGGACATGGGGCTTGGCGAGAGAAATACCGAGGTTGAAGCTGGCCATTGTTCTAGACTTGAGAATCCTTTTGAACCTGTAAAAGGATTAGTGCAAATAGATAACCTTGCTCTGATACCAATTGTTGGAAATAACACGTTACCAAAGTAGAAAACACGTGTTTTGATCAGCTATTGTTCTCTGTCACTAAGGTTCATTAAGCCTTAGTTGCGCTTAACAAGGATTCAATTGCGCTTTGAATGCTTGGCTTGCGCTTAACCTTTGATGAACTGTTAGTAATGAATTTACTAAAGTCCTTAAGTGCGGAAGAGGTTAGACAGACAATAAAGCGCACTTTAAGATGTTAAAGCGCACCTATATTTGCACACACAAGAATTTCAAAACGGTGAGAACCCTAAGTCACTAGCTGACTCGGGATAAAACTCACCACTACACTTGTATTGATTAAGAAGTGATTACAATCTCTCGCTTCAACACAAGAAGCTCACTCGTAAGCACTCTCTCTACAATACTCTCAGTTCAGCTCTTGAAGAACAAAGACACTCTCAACACTCTCTGATTACAAACGAAATATCTCTTAAGCTCTCTAGCTTCCTATATTCTCTACGTTTGTAACCCTTGGAATGAATGAAATAGTACTCTATTTATACACAAGTCTTAAGCTAACCCTATAACTCAACCGTGTAACAAACAAAGACTAAATAAAATGCCACCTCATCAATCCGTGTGCCTTGATCACTTCACCAGAATTAATCAACGGCTTGGAGTGATTTGGTTTTGTTCTCCATGTGTTGATCCACGCCACATAAGAAATCCGTGTGCTTTAAGCTCTAACAAACTCTTGCCACGCTGGCGATCCCTGGAGTAGCGTCCCAAAGAGTGTGAAGTTCTTCTCGCACCTTCCTGTGCACGCAACTTGCACTCTCCCACTTTACCAGCCTTCGAAGCGTCTAGATTTGTTCTCCTGTGCTCTGGCACACCCTAAGCTTCAGTGGAACCTCGTGGACAACTTTCTTCAACTTCATTCAAGCGCGTCTCTACGCCCTCGAAGCTCGATCACTCTTACTTCTTGGTCTTGAATGGATTTATTAAACACCGTTTGCGAAACTTACTTTCTCCGCTTGGTGTTAAGCGCGACTGTGACCAGTCAAGCTCATCTCTAAGTGACTTAAGCGCATCCTTACAAATATGGCAATGACCTGGAAGGCTTAAAAACACTAAGAGATTAAACATATTAGTTTGTTATCATCAAAACAAAGAGAAATAGATTAAGATTTAACAAGATGATTAAAGCTCAACTAACAGTTTAGCATAACGAGGGACACTCTTGACGAGTTCGAGCAGAGGGATATTCACCTTACACTTACTAAATGTATCAAAAATCTCCTTGTAGTCGCGGACATCAGCACTTGGTAGTGGTCGAGATGGTTGGTCGCGATCGAGATCGGGTGAACTGGGGCTTAGTCGCGATCGTGACAGCATGTCACGATCGTGATTCGTTTCGGAAATTTTTTTGTAAACCAGATCACCGTCATCTCGGTCGTGATGGAGCTGTCGTGACCGTGATGGCTCAACTGGAACAATGTAGTGATCGTGATGGCTCTGTCGCAGTCGTGATACCTCTCCAATTTTCTCATGCAACCTCTCCTCTTGCAGCTTTACATCGAGTGTTCGTATCGTGATGGCACTCACGTTTTCCCTCGGATTTCTCTTGGTTTGGGATGGTAATTTGCATGAGATCTGCTGCGTTAGATTATTGACTGCCTCCACCATTTGCGATGCCTGCTTCTCCAAATTCCTTATGCCCGCCTTCGTAGTTTCAACATGTGCCGTGAAGTGCTTTGTCAACGTTTCCAGCATCTCTCTTGTCAATGGCTCTTCGGGTTTCGGTGGGTATGGAGCACGGTATTGATTGTTGTATTGGTATTGTCTATTCTGCCACCCAGCCGAGTCGCCCCATCTAAAACCAGGATATTCATTACCTCTCGGATTGTTGTTGTTGTTTTCTCGCTGATTGTAGTTGTTGTTGTTGTTCTCAAACCGAGGTCTAGGGGGTCCAAAACCCCCTACAACGTGTACTTCAGCGATGGTTTCGTCCTGGAGTTGCGGGCACATATCAGTAGGGTGGTTCTCGTCCGCACAAATACCACATAGTCTCGCAGGTTTCTGATTTCCAAAAGTGATGTTCTTCATCATACTTTTCAACTCAGCGATTTCATTCTTCCATCTGGGCTCTCCGGAGTCCACATCGTTTGCTCCTTTCCTCGTATACGTCCTCCCAAAACTTCTCGTTCATTCAACAATCTCATTTAGTCGGGCTCTGGCTTCGGCGGGAGTCAAATTCAGCACACTCCCGTTACACGCAGCATCCATTAACCTTCTCTCATTGTCGAGTAATCCATTGTAAAGGTGGGTTACTAAGTATTTCTCCTCAAACCCATGGAATGGGAAGCTGGCACATAGTCTCGCGAATCTTTTCACATAGTTGTATAGTGTCTCATCATCGTGTTGCTCTACCATAGCAATCTCTCTTTTCAAAGCAACCGCCTTTTTAGAAGGGAAATACTTACTAAGGAAGGCTTTGTGTAGCTTATCCCAAGTGTCGATACTTCTGGTGGGCAGTAAGTAGTACCAATGCCGCGCGCTATATTTTAACGTAAGACCGATAGCTCTCATCTTTATCTGCTCGTCGGTGACGTTACTCGGCTTGTTGCAGCTGCAGATGTCGTGAAACTCACTTAGATGCATAATCGGGACTTCCCCAACCAGTCCATGGAACTTTGGTAGCAGATTGATGAAACTGGTCTTTAACTCAAATGTAACGCCAGCATTTAGGGCAGGCAGCGATACTCCCAGGTGTTGTTGCGTCAGATCTGGGTCTGTAAGCTCTCTCAACGTTCTCGCAGCCATTGATTCGATTACTAGATTTTGTAGAGATTGTCGCAGGTGGCGTAAGTGCGGTTGCTCTATCTCTGGATTTAAATTAAGCAAATCTAAATTAGTAGTGCGAGTGTGGATCATAAGATGGGTCCACACCAGAATTCAAACACAAAAAGAAATAAACTAAAACAATTGGCTCCCCGGCAACACAGCCAAAATTTGATGAGGCCGAAACGGTCGTTGTGCCTATCAAAGATACCCAACTTAATAGTTCCACTACTAAAGCGGTAAGAAGGGGTTGAATCCCAAGAGAGGCAGAACGTTAGCTTATTTCTTATGGTTTTACCGAATAGTAACAATGGGGTTTTTTGATTGTGGTTATCGTAACTAAGCAAAAGCAAAATAAAAGCAAAGAATGTTGGGTTGTAACTAATATGATTATTGAGCTTACTCTATCTAGCATCAGCGCATTGTTTCATCGGAACGTTGATCATTAAATTCTATTAATTTAATATTCTGAATTGGTTAATTTGGTTGTCCTACTCTTTGTTCGTAAATAACAACTAGTCCAAATAGTCCTAGAAACCCATATTGTAAGCAATAACCAAGGAAATCCCAAGGTTCAAAAGCGCAACAGCATAAAGATCAAAGATATGTAGGCCTATGCAATACCATTGGCAAATTGCCGATACTCGACACAACTTTATAATCTCTACAAAATAAGCACTCGCAAATAGTCTATGCAAATTCTGATTGCTACCTAAAAGACAAGACTTTTCAAATCGAATTATCAAGCCTAGCAATATGATGGATAATTAATCAACCTAGTTTGCAACCTAGATAAAATTAAGATCAATCAATAGTCAATAAAGCACAAGAGATCATAAAACAATCCTGAAATTAACTTTAGAATAAAAACATAAGAATTCTCACAAACAAATCCTAAAAAAATGGCTTCAGCCTTAAGAGTGAACTATAGAGAGTTTAGCTAGACATAGCCTTAGAAAACATTGAGAAATATGGAAGAATGATGGAAAAAAAACCAGAAAAGATGATAAAGGTGGAAGCTTTCTTGGAGGCTGCTGCTGAATTCTCTAAATGAATGAATGATGAGTTATGGATTAAGTGATTCTAACCTAATTTCTAAAGGATTATATAGTATCTAATAAATGGGAAATAAAATTAAAGCAAAATAACTAAAAAGATGTGGAAAAACTATTCAGAATCTCGGATAAAATCTTCAATATGGGCCGTCCGTTTCCGTCGTCACGATCGTGACAGGGCTCTCGTGATAATGCCCCAGTTCTCAGGTACGTGGCCGGTGTCGGTCGTGATAGGTAGTCTTGATCTTGATAGGTCAACTGAAGCTAAGTCTCGATCGTGATGGATCGTCTCGGTCGTGACAGCTTCAACTGAGGCTGACTCTCGGTCATGATGACTCCATCTCGGTCGTGACAGCTTCTCCTGAGATGGTCTTCATCATCTACAAGCGTCGAGGCAGCTCGGCTTCGCCTCTCGGCTTCTCCTTCGGTGTAGGTGTGGTATACTTCCTCTGGCTCCATCCTGAATGCACTAAAAGTGAGTACAACCGGGATCTCCATGATAAAACCACAAAATACCGCTTACGATCATCCCGCTAATCCATAAGTAAACTCCAACCTAGATTCCGGGAATACCACTCGTTAAGCACCTAAACACCACTATTCCTAAGCTAATAGTCGCTAGTTAACACCATATAATAAACTCCTATAAGCTAATCAGGTATAGCTCGAGGAGTACTGAGAGTAGCTTTGACACAAGTGGACTAGCTAAGTCCACGAGGAGACTAGCTTAAGGTCTAGTGGGCAAAGCTGAATCTCACCAAGACAGAATAAGACTTGCATAGAAGAAATAAGAGGCCGGAAGGACTAGCTTTAAACGAGCGAGAGTCTCTATAAAGCTAGTGGATCGCGTTTCAAAGGAAAGAAAGAAGATACAAGCAATAGAGCGAAAAGCAAGAGTCTACAGGTGGAATCCTACACAAGCGCATAGAGGATTTGGTCAAGTGAAGGAAAGGCCGTTGAAGCTACAACTTAAGAGAATTGAAAACAACATGGAGTTTGTTAGGTTTTCTACTTTTGTTTAGTGGATGGACGGGGATCGCCAAGCTGGATAAATCGGAGACGTGCTGAAGGTGTGGATCGCCAACGTGGATGAGCTGAAGAGATCAAGAGAAGAAGCACAAAGCGATAGAGGCCGTTGATGCATTTTCGGAGCGCAAATGATCACACAGATCGATGAGGTGGCATTCTTTATTGACACTTGATATAGATCTGTGAGCTTTATGGTTTAAGTTAGAAATACTATATAAGTGTGCATTATATGTTGTTAGGCACACGAGTTCATAGAGTTGAACAGAGAGTTTCGGAACTTCACTCGCTAGAGAGAGAGCAAAGAGAGTAAGCTTAAGAGAGAGCTAGAGAGAAAGCTATTAGGATCTTAAGTCAATGTGAAGAGAGCTAGTGTTTAAAACACCTTAGAGCTTGATAGAGAGATATTGCTTGTATATGCTGAATGCAACTTGTATTATGAGAGAGAATTACTTTGAGCTAGTAGTAGCTTAAGTGTGTAATTGATGTTGATTGATATAAGTTTAGTGGTAAGTTTTATCCCGATCTTGATAGAAGCTTAGGGTTCTCACATTGGAAAAATCTTTTCATTGAGCCGAGATTTTTAATTCATATTACTAAGTTGATTATTGTAGATAATCTCTCATTCCGCAACTCTAAATCTTTAGCGCAATAGATATTAGAGTTAATCTTTGAGATTAGACTAGCTTAATTGTGTTTTCATTATATATATCTTAAAACACTTTAAGCGAGCCGATCAAGTCACTCGATCCTACAATTGGTATCAGAGATAAGGTCGCTCAATTGCATTGGTTCTCTCTCTCTCTCTCTATAGTATGAGTCATGAAGGACAAAGAAATTGCTACTATGATCAGGTTACTCAGGAAGTAATTCAAAGAACAAGGCAATTTCAAGAAAGATGAACAACCAACAAAACTTCATACTAAGTCCAAAGGTGTTCCCAGTCCAGATTCAAGCTCAAGCTCAAATTTGAACTACTTGATGGCAACTGAAATTCAAGGCACAAAGATCAATACTGAGAATGAAGCGATGAGTAAGTGGTACATAGACAACGGATGTTCTTGTCATATGACACGTAATCCCTCTATTATACTCTCACTTCAAGATAATGATGGAGGTAATGTTTGTTTTGGTGATAAAAAACAAGGTAAGATCAAGGCAAGCGGAAGTGTTCATCTCACTAACGATATCCATGTTCACAATGTTAACCTAGTCTAAAGTTTAACCTCTTAAGTGTAACTCAGTTATGTGATCAAGGGGGAAATAAGTTACATTCAACACAACCTCTTGTGTTGTGTGAGATCCAAAACAGGAGATCTTAATGAAAGGTAAGCGGGTTGATAACACTTACCTATTTGATCATGTTTTTCCTCAGCTAGACAGATGTGCATCGCCACTATCAAGGAGCAGTCGAATCCGTGGTACCATTTCTTGCGTGATCACGTTGAGAATAAGAGAGTCAAGCTAGTTCATGTATCTACAGAGAATCAAATAGCTGATATCTTCACTAAAGCGCTTAATAGGTTACCTTTCTTAAATCTCAGACTTCAGCTTGGTCTTGTTCCTCTTAACTAGACCATTTCTTCACTCGATGTAAGTTCCCTCTACATTGTATAAGTTCTAGCGTGCTTTATATTCATTAGGAACTATATATGAGATGCGCTTTCATGTCTTTGCTTGTTTACTTGCTTTACCTGAATAAGATCTATCTAGCTTGATGTGTATATTGATACAAACTGAGTACTATTTTCTATATCAATTGCATGCTCTTATTTGTTCCATAAATAGAAAGTGGTGATTGTCTTCTTACCATGCTATAACCCTCTACATAAGATTCACTTCTACAGTGTCCCTAAACTGACTTTAATGACATGCTTCGTGATTCCTTGCATACCCCCTCAAAGGAAGTGTTCATTCTAGTGACAAAGAGCTAGTTACCTATTATACGCACATGCTTATTACATGAAATATCTGAGTGTGAGTGTGTTTCGTACCCCTAAAGTGTGCATTTCTTCCCCTTAGTTGTGCTTTGATTTTCATGCTGAGCACTTTTTATTTCATCACATCTCAAGCATGAGCTTACATCATCCCAGTAACTAAGCGCCATTTATCCAAGCGCATGATGAATCCACTACCTCAAGGCCAAGCACAACTTGTTTATATCTAGTGCAATCAGGCGAGGTGTTATTCACAGTGAATCAAGTCAGCTAAAGTCAATACAACAACGCAGTGATAATATATATCTATTTTAGTCTCGCTTCGAAGTCCAAAGCTCGAGACCGGTGCCAAGCTACTCATAATTCTAAGGAACTCAAACAACGAAGCCATGTGAGGACTAATTCAAACATTTGGTAAAAGCTGGTGAACATCCTGAGGAAGAAGGTGATTTGAGTTGATGCTCTTATGTGCTTTCTGACTATTATTGTGTGCCTATTTGCTATAACTATTAGGATACCAGCTATAAAAGTCATGAGGGTTATTATATATATTAAGTATGCCTTCAATTGATTATATTCCTTTGCATGCTTCATGGTTACAATCTCGCTTAACTGTTCTTTGGCTGATATTGCATGTTTTCAAGTTGAGCTTGATTGACTAGCTTACTTTAGTTCCTTTTGTTGAATTAAGTATGATTTTTTCCATGACGCCAAAAGGGGGAAATATACAGGTTTAGGCATGTGAAGGATTGAGGTAGTATACTCTTTCCGTCATCGAAATAAAGAAGATTTTAGACCGGCTTGGTCAAGGGGAACACAGGTATACTCGATAAGTGTTTTTAGTGAGATATTGAGCTTTTTTATTATATCTGAAATTACTTGATTAAGCTTTATTTCATATCTATGGCTTAATTGAGTACGCTTTGAAATTTTATGAGCTTAATTGTTTAAGGGTTTGTCATCATCAAAAATGGGGAAATTGTTGGTTTGAGATAGAGTGTGTAACTAGCTAGCTCAAACATTCCGCTTCTTTTGATGAAAACAAACCTAAGTATTTGATGTCCATTGTGTGTTCGAATCTAATCAGGTATAGCTCGAGGAGTTCTGAGAGTAGCTTTGACATAAGCGGATTAGCTAAGTCCACAAGGAGACTAGCTTAAGGTCCAGCGGGGAAAGCTGAATCTCGCAAAGATAGAATAAGACTTGCAAAGAAGAAATAAGAAGTCGGAAGGACTAACTTTAAGCGAGCGAGAGTCGTTGTAAATCTAGTGGATCGTACTTCCGAGAAAAGAAAGAAAATACAAGCAATAGACCGAAAAGGGAGAGTCTACGGGTGGAATCCTGCACAAGAGCATAAAGGATTTGGTCAAGTGAAGTGAAGGTCGTTGAAGCTACAACTTAAGGAAAATGGAAACAACAGGTAGTTTGTTAGGATTTCTACTTTTGGTTAGTGGATGGACGGGGATCGCCAAGTTGGACAAATCGAAAACGCGCTGAAGGTGTGGATTGTCAACGTGGATGAGCTGAAGAGATCAAGAGAAGAAGCACAAAGCGATAGAGGCCGTTGACACATTTTGAAAGCACAAATGATCACACGGATCTCTGAGGTGGTGTTCTTCATTCCCACTTAATATAGATTTGCTAGCTTTAGGGTTTAAGTTAGAAATACTATATAAGTGTGCAGTAGGTGTTGTTAGGCACACGAGTTCATAGAATTGAATAGAGAGTTTCAAAACTTCACTTGCTAGAGAGAGAGAAAAGTGAGTAAGCCTATGAGAGAGCTAGAGAGAAAGCTACTAGGAGCTTAAGTCATTGTGAGAGAGCTAGTTTCTAAAACAGATCTTGATAGAGAGATGTTGCTTGTATGTGCTGAATGCAACTTTTATTGTAAGAGAGAATTACTTTGAGCATGTTGATTAATATAAGTTTAGTGGTGATTTTTATCCCGAGCTTTATAGAAGCTTAGGGTTCTCACGTTGGAAAACTCTTTGCATTGAGCCGAGTTTTTAAATTCATATTACTAAGTTTATTATTGTAGCTAATCTATCATTCTGCAACTCTAACTCTTTAGCTCAATAGCTATTAGAGTTAATCTTTGAGATTAGACTAGCTTACTTGTTTTTCATTATATACATCTGAAAACACTTTAAGCGAGCCGATCAAGTCACTCGATCCTACATGGTTGATCATCGTAATAAGGTAAAAGGTCCTCCTATACTCGACTGACGCTCTTCTTGTCAAGTAAAAAATTATAAGGTGTAGTAGAAAAAATAAATACTAAAAGTTACAATTTAGTATTAAAAAATTCCAATTATTACCTCTTATGATCTTACATGTCGATAACTGATATAAGGGTTCTTCCTTTCTATGAACCAAGGCATGTACGACCCCTCGGACTCCTATGGCACAATAACGACATTACTTGATTCCTCGATGGATTAGGTATGCCATCCTTAAGAAATCCATATTCAATAACCTTGATTATAGTCCACCTTGTATGCCAATATCTTAGGTAGTCTGTGAGCTCTAATAGGGTCAATCACCGACTTTGGGATCCGCTGCTTATGCCCAAATTGACACGCCACCCGCTGTGTCATCTACGGATCTATGTGATGCAACAATGATAGGAGCTGATAGGAGCTTATTATGGTGTTAACTAGCGACTATTAGCTTAGGATTAGTGGTGTTTAGGTGCTGATTGAGTGGTATTCCCAGAATCCGGTATGGTGTTCATTTATGGATTTACGGGATGGTCATAAGTGGTATTTTGTGGTTTTATTACGGAGATCCCGTTTGTACTCACTTTTAGTGCATTTGGGATGAAGTTAGAGAGAAGGATACCACGCCTACACCCATGGAGAGGCCGAGAGGCGAAGCCGAGCTGCCTCGAAGCTTATAGAAGACCGAAGACCAGTTCGATAGAAGACATCACGACTGAGAGGAGGTGTCACGACCGAGATCCAGCCTCAGAGAAGATGTCTCGACCGAGACTATATGTCGCGATCGAGACTTAGCCTCAGTAGACATGTCTCGACTGAGACCATCCTGTCGCGATCGCGACTTATGCCGACCCTGAGAACTGGAGCCAGATCGCGATCGCGACCCACATGTCTCGAACGTGACCACGGACACGGACCGGCCCATATTGAAGATTTTAGTCCGAGATTCTGATTTGTTTTTCCCTATTTTATTATTTCTTTTGACTTATTTTATTTCCCTTTCATTAGGAACTATATAAACCCTTAGATATTAGGTTAGATTAGACCTTTGTTCAACTTCACAACTTCATCCTTAGAAATTCAGCAGCCAAGAAGAAAGCTTCCACCTTTGTGCCACTTTCACCTTCATCCCTGGTTAGTTTCATCCATAATCATGTATTGCTTTCAATTGGCTATGTCTGGTTAATATCCTACTAGTTCACTCTTAGGTTGAAGCCATTATTCTAGGATTTGTTTGTGAGAATTCTTATGTTTATGTTCTAATAATAATTTCAGCATTGTTTTATGATCTCTTGTGCTTTATTGTTATTGATTGATCTTGATTTTATCTAGGTGTACAACTAGGTTGATTATTATTCATTCATATTGCTAGGCTTGATAATTCAATTTGAAAAGTCTTGTCCTTTAGGTAGCAATCAGAATTTGCATAGACTATTTCCGAGTGCTTATTTTGTAGAGATTATAAACCTATGTCGAGTATCGGTCATTTGCCAATGGTATTGCATATGCCTACTTATCTTTGATCTTTATGCTGTTGCGCTTTTGAACCTTAAGGTTTCTTTGGTTATTGCTTACAACAAGGGTTTCTAGGACTATTTGGACTAGTTGCTATTTACGAACAAAGAGTAGGACAACCAGATTAGTTACTTAAGAACATGGGATTAAGAGAATTCAATGATCAACTATCCATAAGAATAATGCGTTGATGCTAAAAGAGTGAGCTTTCCATCATAATAGTTTACAAATCCAACATTTACCGTTTTATTATTGCTACTTTAGATTACAACATTCAAAACCCCCCTAGTTACTACTAGGTAACACGAAAGAAATAGACTATCGTTGTGGCTCTCTTGGGATTCGACTCCGACTTACCACTTTACTAGTGGATTGTTTAGTTGGATTATCCATGATAGGAACAACGACCGTTTTACGCCTGTCAGGATCCCATGGAATAGAAGGGATGTAAGGCCGGGTCATTGAAGTCAAGAAGACCGTATGACATCCACTCGGCCTACGCATAACATAAATGTTGAATTAATTTAACATTAAGTGTGATCAATTAGGTAATGATTCTAGGATAAGAATGTTTTTACATCATGAAAGGTCATTGATAGGCGCAATCTTGATGGCGCCAAAGGAGCACTTAAGATGGCAAAAAGAGGCGTTTTCACTCACTTGGGCAACATAATGAAGCTTACGAGGCGTCGGAAGAGAAGTCGCCAAAGTACGCTAGAAGCCGAGGGGAAACGCATTTACAGAGTCAAAACTGCGGGCGCGGCCAGCCGGCCAGGGTCGCGGTTCTCACCGTGCGTGTCCCATGCTCTCAGAACCCATCCGCGCCCGCGGCTCCCTGCCGCGCCCGCGACCCTCCTGGATTGAATGTGCACTTTGACCATCTTTTGTAACTCTTTTGTTCTCTAGATAGTCAATTTGGAGTGAATTAGTACTTGGACCATTTTGTGTAACCCCTAGCTCTTAAATGGGTCAAATTGGGAGTTTAGAAAACTCCATTTTAGGGAGGAGGTTTTTAAGGGGTTCTTAGGTTGATATTCTATTATCCAATTTTCTCAAGTTGTAATCCAAGAAAACTCTCTCAATTTTTACTTTGTTTTTCTAAGAAGTAATGGAGAACTAAGCCCTCTTGAGTTCACTTTGAAATTCTAAGCGCTTGACTTGGGTTATTGTGGTAAGTTTCTTTTCCCTTTGTTCTTATCTATCTTAGGATTTTGTTCTTAGATCTCTTGCGTTTAAACTCATGATTGTTTTATATTGATTTTTCTAGAGTCATGAACTAGGTTAATTGATATTCTCCAATTTTCTAGGTTTAGATAATTCTATTTGAAGAATCTAAACCTTTTGTAGCAAACCCTTTTCTCATGAACTATTTGTGATTGATTCTAGGGTAGAGATCTTAGATTCATGTCAAGTACCCAATATTTATCAATGGTATTGCCTTAACCTACTTATCTTTGAGCTTTATACAATTATGCTATTAAATCTAGGTATTTCCATGGTTGTAGCATGATTAGGGACTCTAGGACTATTTGGACTAGTTGCTAATTATGAACAAAGAGTAGGACATCACGCTTTGATTTGATTTGAACATTGGGTGTTAAGATTCTATGATCCACCGACCTAGTCAAGTTGCTAGAATGGATAAGTGAACCGCTTTAATCTTAATACTTCTTTCAACATTTGTGTGTTTAGTTGTTTTCGTTACAAAATCATCCCCCCCCCTTTTTTTACTTCTTTATCATATAAAAAAACTTTAACCAAAAATCTTGCTCCCTTGGGTACGACCCTTACTACCGCTATACTCTAGTGGGAGTTTGGTTTTATACTTTGACGAGGCAAGGCGACTTTAGCCTTCGTTAAATTTCGCGCCATTGCCGGGGAGCAACGGTTCTTTTTGATTAAGTTTTTGTGTGGTTACTCTTGGTGTGGACCCAATTGATAGTCCACACCCGTTCCACTAATATACCTCTTCTTGATTTTGATTCAGAAATTGAGCGGATGCATTTACGGAACTTGAGGCACGCCCTAGAGAATCTTGTTGTGGAGAACATGGCCGCTCGTACGCTACGAGAGCTTAAGGCTCCCAACCTTGGTCAACAACCTTTGGCGGTCGTAGTGCCACCATTAGATGCCGGTGTGTCCTTTGAGCTTAAGTCTGGTGTCATCAACCTCCTCCCAAAGTTCCATGGTTTAGCCGGTGAAGATCCCATCATGCATTTGGGAGAATTCCAAACATATGCTTGTGTATCAAGCCGGCCAATGTCACGGAGGAGAAATTCAAGATGCGGGCCTTTGGTTTCACCTTGAAGGACACCGCGAGAAATTGGTACTACCACCTTCCGGCAGGATCCATTGACACATGGCCTAAGCTATATAAGGCCTTCCTCGACAAGTACTTCCCCGCTAGGAAGTCTACCACTTTGAAGAGAGCCATCACCAATGTTGAGCAAGCGGATGATGAGACGCTCTATGACTATTGTGAGCGTTTCATGAGGTTGTGCGCAAGTTGCCCGTTCCATGGGTTCGATGAGAAGGAGTTAGTAATCCACCTCTACAACGGGTTACTAGATCAAGAGAGGAGGATCATAGATGCCGCTTGCAATGGTAGCGTCTTGAACTGGACGCCCGGCATAGCCATGAGCCGGATCCATGATATAGCCGATGGCACGAGAAGCTTTGGTCGGACCTATTCAAGAAAGGGAGTTCATGCTGCAAACTCTAGTGCTCCCGATATGAGCAATACTTTGGACGAGATCAAGAGCATGATCGAGACATTGGCTTTGACTAGGACCAATGACCCTCCGACGCGGGCTTGTGGGGTTTGCACCGATAAAGCCCACCCCACGGATATGTGTCCACAACTCCAAGACACTACTACCACCGCTGACGTCAATGCCGTGGGAGGGGGGGGGGGGGGGTATGGACCTCCTAGACCTCGGTTCGATAACCAAGGCCATAACTATAACCAGAGGTGGAACGATCATCCAGGGTTCCGATATGGTGATCCGGATGGGGCACAAAACAATTTCCGACCTCAAGCTCAACCGAACCACCAATACCGGGCTCCTTATCAACCCAACAAACCACCGGGCTACAGACCTCCTAAGCCATCTACCGAGGATATGCTGAATTCCTTGACCACCCACTTTTCCTCTCATGTCCACAAAACGGAGTCTAGCATCAAGAGTATTGAGAAGCAACTCGGCCAACTTGCCGAGGAGATTTCCCAAACGCAACAACAACTTTCCAAGAGTTTGCCATCACAAACGGTGGTGAATCCACGAGAGAATATAAGTGCTATTCATTTGCAAAGTGGTAAGGTGTGTGGAGATGCTCCCATAGCTGAAACGGGAAAAGACGAGGAGGAGGCCGCAAAAACATTTCTGCGGGTGCGGTCCCCTGACCGCGGTCGCGGCTCAGATGCTGTAAGAGAGTCCGAGAATTCTGATCATCCGTGTGCACGGACACCTGACCGCGGGCGCGGATTAGCCTCTGAGGTCAAAGACGATGAAGCGAAGAAGGTGGAGGAGGAGTACTATGAAGATCGAGGGGACTTCCGTCTTCGACAAGAGAACTACGTACGTCCCAATTTCTCTCCTCTCTATGCCGAAAAGCCTCCCACACCTTTTCCGGAAGCCCTTAAGGACACTCGAAGGCCCTTCGATTAAAAAGAGCTCTTCGAGACATTTAGCAAGTGTGAAGTCAACATTCCCTTGCTCAAGCTAATCAAGAGCGTGCCCCGGTACGCTAAGTTCTTAAAGGAGCTTTGCACGATCAAACAAAAACAAAAGCTTAAGGGGAAACAAAAGGTGCAAGTGAGCAAAGGCGTCTCCGCGATGTTCCAACAAAAGGTGGCCAAGAAGTGTAGTGATCCGGGTATGGTAAGCATTCCTTGCACTATTGGTGAGACTAAAATAGATAGTGCCATGCTAGATCTAGGTGCTTCTATTAACGTTTTGCCTTATTCTTTGTATAAGTTGCTCAGCCTAGGACCTTTGAATGAAACGGGAATTGTGATTCAATTGGCCGATAGATCTTCGGTTTAACCGAAAGGGATAGTTGAGGATGTATTGGTTATGGTTGATAACCTCATTTTCCCGCGGATTTCTTTGTCCTAGACATGGCACAAGAGCCTAAGGACTCACTTATCTTACTTGGGTGGCCGTTTATGAAAACGGCCAACACTAGAATTGACTTGGCAAGTGGTTCACCCACTTTTGAGTTTGATGGGGATGTTGTGAGCTATAACATTTACGATGCTATAAAACACCCTAGTGATGATAACTCTTTATTCTCTATCGGCGTGATTGATCCAATTGTGCAAGATACATTTGACGTATATGGTTTGGATGAGCTACAATCCGCGTTTGAGAATAGCTTGGTCGATTCATCGCAGCTAGACCTCACTATGTCTTCCGACAGACGTGATGTTTTAGCTCACTTGGACTCGAAAGAGCCATTTTTGGTCGGTGGGCCCATGTTACTAATCCCCGAGGCCGAAAGACCTCTTCCTTCTATAGTGCAGGCACCGGTGATCGAGCTACAACAACTTCCGGAGCATTTGAAGTATGCTTTCCTAGGTGAGAACGACACCCTCCCGGTCATCATTTCTAGCACACTTACGGGGGTTCAAGAGGAGAAGTTGGTGAAGGTGCTCAAGAAGAATGTGATGGCTCTCGGATGGAATATAGCCGATATCAAGGGAATAAGCCCTTCTACTTGTATGCACCAGATTCTCCTAGAAGAAGGAGCCAAGCCTAGTAGGCAACCTCAGGGGCGACTCAATCCACCCATTATGGAGGTAGTGAAGAAGGAGTTGTTTGAAGCTCCTCCAAGCGGATAAGATCTTCCCTATCTCGGATAGCAAGTGGGTCAGCCCTACGCAAGTTGTCACGAAGAAAGGAGGGATCACCGTGGTAGAAAACAACAAAGGTGAGATGGTTCCTCAATGAGCACAAAAAGGGTGGAGGGTTTTTATCGACTACTGCAAGCTGAACGCTTTGAATCGAAAGGACCACTTCGCCTTGCCCTTCATTGACCAAATGCTCGAGAGGCTTGCCGGACGGCCTTACTATTGTTTCCTCGATGGATACTCAGGCTACTTTCAAGTGGCCATAGCTCCGGAAGATCAAGAGAAGACGACGTTTACTTGCCCATTTGGTACTTTTGCATACCGCCAAATGCCATTCGGGTTATGTAACGCACCCGGGACGTTTCAACGATATATGGTAAGTATCTTCTCTGAATACATTGAGCACTTTATCGAGTTTTTTATGGATGATTTCACGGTACATGGGGATAGTTTTGACTCTTGCCTTCACCATTTGACACTCATGCTTGAACGATGTGTTGAGACCAATTTGGTCTTGCACTCGGAAAAGTGTCATTTCATGGTTGATCATGGTATTTTGCTAGGTCATATAGTATCGTCCAAGGGTATCGAGGTCGATAAGGCAAAGATTGATGTGATTCAGTCCTTGCCTTATCCTACTAATGTTCGTGAAGTGCGTTCCTTCTTCGACCATGCAGGTTTTTACCGTCGGTTCATCAAGGATTTCTCCAAGATTTCCTCCCCCTTGTGCGAGTTGTTGAAGAAGGAAGTGGCGTTCGTGTTCAATGATGAGTGTAAAGGAGCCTTCGACACTCTCAAAGTCCACCTCACCGAAGCGCCCATCATCAAAGCGTCCGATTGGTCTCTTCCGTTTGAGATCATGTGCGACGCTAGTGATTATGCGGTAGGGGCGGTTCTTGGTCAGAAAATCGGAAGAGCTATGCATGTGATCTACTATGCTTCAATGACATTGAATGGGGCCCAACGAATTACTCGACTACCGAGAAGGAGCTCCTCTCCGTGGTGTTCGCCCTTGATAAATTTTGCCAATACCTTTTGGGCACGAAGGTGATCATTCACACCGACCACGCAGCGCTTCGTTACCTAATGACGAAGAAAGATTCCAAACCGAGACTCATTCGGTGGATTTTGCTCTTGAGCGAGTTTGATGTCGAGATAAGAGACAAGAAGGTGGTTGAGAACTCGATGGCCGACCATCTTAGTCGGATCGTCCGTGAGCACGAAGAGTTAACGTTGCGACCACTTGGAGATTTCCCGGACGAATCTCTCTATCCCTTGCATACAGTGTCAAAACCGCGGGCGCGGTCTACTTGCCGCGGTCGCGGATCTTCGGAGCTTTCCCGTCATCCTTCACCAGAGAGAAAACCGCGGGCGCGGTCGACCTGCCGCGGGCACGGATCCGACGCTGAGTTGCTTTCCCTCCGCTCCCTCAAGCCATAGTATGCCCACTTGGTCAATTACTTGGTGCGAGAAGAGTTAAAAGACAAGATCAAGAGCGAGGCCAAGTATTACGTGTGGGATGATCCATACCTTTGGAAGCATTGTGTTGATAAGGTTATCCGAAGGTGTCTCCCGGATAATGAGGTACAATCGGTTCTCTCCTTTTGTCAATCTTATGCATACGGGGGTCATTTTGGACCAAATAAGACGACTCGATAGGTTTTGGATACTGGTTTTTGTTGGCCGCACATCTTTCGAGACGCTTACGCATTTTGCAAAGCTT
>NW_027368470.1:0-49587 GCF_046119375.1 Phyllobates terribilis | reverse complement strand
TAAGGGTATGGTCATGACCAAAAAGGCTATTAGGGCAAAATTCTCCTAATACCAGTTATGAAGAAACCACTAGACCTCACGAGGTACACAGTGTTCATCTGAATACTCGTTCTAACTATATAATATATCCACAACAAAGTCCATCTATCAGCCTAAGGTAATAATATATTCATATATATATATATATAGCATATCCACTATATGCATATAAGCTAAATAATATTTATTTTAGGTTATTAAAGTTCCCAACACACAAGAGAATAATATTTTATCCCAACATAATATAACACCCGATTCCTTGTTAAGTAAGAAAAATATGGAATAAAAACAATAGATAAGCAAGAGAGAACCACCACTTGCCTTAGACCGTAGAATGTCGATACATATCGAACGAAGATAAGGTTCCTAGTTGACGGGTTCGATTCCTGAACGAATTGATTGATGGGACGTATAAGCATACACATATATATTATATTAAATTGAAATATTTGTTTGTACATTCAAACAAAAAATTAATGGCTTAATACTTAGAGTATTACCAACAACCCGAATATAATTTGGTAGAATATATGTTGCCACATAGTTGGTTCGAACTGCTTGGTCAAGGCTCAAACGGAGGCGAAAAGGTACATGGTTGGTACTGTTGGCTTTGTATCAAAACAAACTACAATTTAGAATAAATTAAATCCAAAAAATATGAATTATATTCTCTGGATAATGTGAAAACCATGATCGCTTACTAATCATGTCAGAAATAATTGCTGAATTGCATGATGAACTTCAAAGAGATCGTTCAGGATTCAAATGACAACGAAATGAACGTGGTTGGTACCGTTGGCTTTGTATCGAAAAAATACAATGTAACATCAAGAAAATCAATTAAATATGAACTATAGACTCGAGAGAAGGGAAAACCGTGAGCACTTGCTATTCACGTAAAAAATCAGAGACTGGGCTGTACAATGAACTTTAAATATCTCATTCAGGGGTCAAATAATGACGAACCTGGACGATACTAGTATCGTTGAATTCTTAACGAGGCGAAATAAAATTTAGAGTCAATAATCTCAGAAAAAGATTGACAAGAAGTTCATAAATACAGAAAAACAGAAGTGATCGAAAAATCAGAGTGTAAGGACGACTTACAATCTTCGGAGTTGAATCTATGTCATTCGGAAACGGAATTTGATAATTCAAGAGTTGAAATCCATTAATTTGAGTATGAGAAATTGGAATTTGTGGTAAAAATAAGGAAGTAAAGGATCTAACTAGAGTAGCTGGAGGATTTCAGATTCGCGTTTTATGAATGAAATGAGGAGCAAGATTTTCATTTATAAAAGAATGATGAAGATGGATGACTGAATCTGAATAATAGATGGATTTAGCTCTCACATGGCAAAAACAAGGAAGAGGCTGGAATATTTGGTCTATGATAAGGAGGAGACCTACAAATAGTTTATGGAAATGATGAAGATGTTGATTTACCATAGCTTTCTCAAATCTGAAATATAAGCACCCTTCTAGAATAATTTCAACCTTTAATTTAATTATAGGTATTTTTAAGGTGTTTTTTAAAGTAAGAAAATTCCTTTAAGATATAATTAAAGTTTAATTTATACTCAACTATGTATCAACTTCATTGTTAAAATATAAAAGAGAGGGTTATTACACTCTTCCCCGAGAAATCCATCCCGAGTCCAGTGCCCGACACAGGTCCAATATTTTCAATACTTCCACTTATATACAACATACATTTACCAAATAACCACACCAATTTAACTTATATTCTAGATATAATTATCAAGAATCAAATCTCTTCAACTTATATTTAACATATATTTATCAAGAATCAACATACTTTTAACTTGTATTCAACATATATTTAACAAAGAATCAAATCATAGCACAAAATTTATCAACTCAGATAATAATACTTAGATAGGTATAAACCTGAACTAGAACCGAGAAAGTCAAGAAACTTTCCCGAACTTACTCAGACTCAAAGCAGAGTTGCTCGTTATTACTTCGTAAAACACCATAAAGCACCAAGATTAGGAGTTCCACAATTACCTCAAACGAGTTGTATGCATTCCTCATATCACCTAAAAGATGGGAAGAAGACGAACAGAGAAGGCTACACCCCAGCTGGTTGTTATTTATGCGTGCACAAGGGATATAAGAGGATGTAAAAGGTGGTCGTCACCACCACAACCTCGTTGGAGCTCCGCTATGTACCACTACTAGTTGGGGATGAACGAGCGAATACTCAACAAAACAGGGGAGAAGAGCTGCTGTTGTGTTGCTGTACGCAGAGAGGAGGAGAAGGTGATGGATTCCACGAAGAAGAAGGGAAAAAATGGGGTGCGTGGTAACAAAAAGAGAGCTGCAGGTCAGTGGGGCCAAGTGTTGCCATAAATAAAATCAAGTCCCGGTTTTCTAGAAAATATCTCCCATCTCGGTTTTCTAAAAATATCCCGATACAACAATCTCTAACCTCGGAATCCTCAACCAAAAATATCTCAAGCTTCGGTTTTCTGAAAAAAATATCTCTATCCTCGATTTTCTCCCAAACAAATATCTCCAATATCGATTTCTTCCAGAATATCCCGGATAACCTTTAATAAATATTTAATATATCCTAATAATTTATCAAAATAAATTTCGGCAATCGAAACTCAATTATTTATCAATGGAAATTCTCAACCAAAGTACACACTTATATTAATTCGAAATCTCCATCAAACAAGATCTCAGCCCGATAGTCTTTCATAGCTATAAATTAATGCTGCAGGTAAATTCACGGCATTACGCCCCCCTAAAAAATAGTTTCATCCTCGAAACTAAGCCTCGGATAAGAACGGATCTTGTTTTCTCATATCAGTCTCTGACTCACAAGTTGTTGTATATGTACCATATTTCGACCATATAGTGCTTTATAAGGGGCCATATTAATAGATGCATGCCAACTACTATTATACGTGAACACTAATGATAATTTTGCATCCCATTTTCCAGCCAATCAAGTATACATGCTCCTAGGATGTCTTCTAGAGTTTGAATGATCCTTTCTATTTATAGATGAAAGACATTACTAAACCTCAGTTCAACACCCATGGTCATATGCAAGGATTTCTAGAAATGTGATATGGATCTCCTACCACGATCAGATACGGTGGTCTTCCAAATCCCATGTAGTCGTACAATCTCCTGAATATACAATTCTGCTAATCAATCAGGACCCCAAGTCTCTCGAACACCAAGAAAATGAGCCGACTTGGTTAGCATGTCAACAATCACCCAAATGGTATCTACACTCCTCCAGGTCCTGGGTAATCCCATAACAAAGTCCATGGAAATGTCATCCCATTTCCACTTCGGAATCAGAAGTGGTTGAATCATTCATGCGGGTCTCTGGTGCTCAATTTTGACCTTCTCACAATTCAAACACTTGGAAACAAACTCTACCACATCACTCTTCATATTGAGTCACCAATAGAGTTGTTTAAGATCCTTACACATCATACTCCAGCCTGGATGCACAAAATAAGGGGTTGCATGAGTTTTTGTCATTATAGTTTTCTTAAGTCCTCATCAGCTGGAACACGTAGACAGTTTCTAAGTCCAAAACTCCATCCTTGTGCGCTAAGAACCCTGGTGCCTTGCCATTAAGTACCTTATCCGGGATTCGTAGTAGCAATGTACCTTTATCTTGCCCTTTCTAGATCGATGCAAATAACAAAGATTGAATTTCCAGCATGCTTACCTTACCATGCATACTCGGGAGCCAAATCTCGATATCGTATCTGATCAAATCTTGCTGCAAGGCCGGCTGCACAGTCAACTAAAAGAAAATATGCTCCTGTAATGATTTTCTACTCAAAGCATCCTCCACCACATTAGCCTTTCCTGGATGATACAAATCTCCAGGTCATAGTCCTGAATCAACTCCAATCATCTTTGCCGCCTCATATTGAATTCTTTCTGGGTAAAGATGTACTTCATATTCTTATAATTAGTGTAAATTTGGCAAGTTATCCCATAAATATATTGACGTCAGATCTTTAATGTAAACACAACAGTTGCCAGTTCTAATTCATGTATTTGATAGTTATTCTCACGAGGCTTCAAATGACAAGAAGCATATGCAATGACTCGTCCATTTTGCATTAGTACACATCCTAAACCCTACCTTGAAGCGTCACTATATATTGCAAACCCCTCGGTACCATGAGGTAGAGTCAAGGCTAGTGTAGTTGTCAATATTTTCTTGAGCTCCTCAAAACTCCTCATACAGGAGTCATCCCATTAAAACTTCTTATTATTACGTAAAAATCTAGTTAGTGGTTAGACCAGGTAACTCATCCGGAAATACGTTGGCATATTCTCGCACTATAGGAATATCATCTATCTTTGTCTCTAGTTTTTTCTCATGTAACGCATAACACCAATATCCAATACAACCTTAATTCAACAACCTCATTGCTTTCATTGCATTGATTAACTTCCTAGACTCACTAGGCTAGCGACCTCTGAATATATGCTTAGTTCCGTCATCTGCAGTAACTGTAGTTGTATGGATCTTAAGGTCAATCACCTTTTGGTGCCTCACCAACCAATCCATGCCCAGAATAACATCACCATGGTTCAAGGATATAAAAATAAAATCACACTCCCAATCCCAATTACCTATGCAGGTCGGATAGTTCCTAAGTTCCCGATTCCCTACTATCTTACTCTCGTCGGGCAAACCCACTCCAAAAGGTTGATAATCATAATTGCAACTAAGCCCAAGTCTTTTAACACATGCATCATATATAAAAGAATGGGTTGCACTAGTATCAAATAGTATGCTAACTGATTGAGAAAAAAATTCAGTGTACCCATAGTAGTGGAGGTTTCGGGCCCTTCAGTCCACCTCATTTGAAAAATTCTATGCGGGATAGATCATGTGCTGAAATTAGTAACCCCACTACCCCCGGTTACAGACTCAGACTGATGGGTCGTTCATGTATGGTCATTCCTCGAAGGTGTAGAGGACTTCCCCGAATAAGCTGGAGCCATCTTGGGCTTCTTAAATGCACCATCCCAACTACCCAAAGGTGCAAACCAAATCCTCTACCTCTTGTTAGCTTGACTCGAATCCTTACTAGAGGGCGCCATCTCAAATACTAAGGCCTTATCTTGATACTCCTTCAAGATTCTTGTAGGTTTTTTACCTTCGTCTATATAAACGGATCAAGTAGCTTTTATTGGATAACACTTTTAAAAGAGTAGCTCGATCAAATTGCTTAAGTGTTTAAAATATATGAAAGTTGAAAAAACATTTAAGCTAGTCTAATCTCCAAGATAAACACAGTAAGATAGTAAGCTAGTGTGTTTTGCGGAAGAGGAGATTAGTTACAATACTTTGAACTTAAAATTGTTAAATGATAAGTTTGGCTCAAATGCAAGATTCTCCCAAGGTGAGAACCCTAAGCTTCTACTAATCTTGGGATGAAACTCACCACTAAATAGATTATATTAATCAAGAGTAATTACAACGATTCGTAACACTCTCTCTCAACACAATCTACCTTCATCTCAATACAAGTGATCCTCTCTACTCTCAATATGATTTAGACCACACACTAACCTCACGCAACCTTGGCTAAAGAGTAGCTTTCCTCTATCTAATGCTCTTACCCATTCGCACTTGCTTTCTTCTCTCAGCAAGTGAGGTTTTCCCTAAGCACTCAGTTCTCTAGCTTTCTCTTTAAAGCCTTTAGCTCTTTTTGCTTTTCTCAGCTCATGTGTGCCTAACATCACCTATTGCACATATTTATAGAATTTCTAAACTTATTCTCCAAGTAAAGAAAATCCTATAATCAATGGCAATGAATAAGTCCACGATGACAATCCGTGTGACCGATCCTTCCATGGAGCACATCAAAGATTCTACCCACATTTGTGCTTCTTCTATTGAGTAACCGTTTTGTCCACGTTGGCAATCCTCTTCACACCACTTGCGCTTCCTTCATTCCTCCAATTTGGCGATCCCCGTTCATCACTATCCATAGGTAGAAATTGCACATTCTCCTATCCTTGGCTTCTCGGCCTTCCATTCACTATGCCCGAATTCTCTACGCGTTGGTGTAGGATTCCTCGATAGGACACTCTCTTTGGTACTTGATCACTTGTACACTCTCTCTGAGTTTGAAGCGTGATCCACTAGCTCACAACGACTCACTTTGATTTAGCCAATTCTTCCATATTCACAACTCATCACATGTGTCTTTATTTTCTTCTTTTATTTCTTCAACACTGCCTTGGCAAGACTCGTTTTCCCCGCTGGGCTTCAAGCTAGTCTCTACATAGACAAAGCTAGTCTGCTTGTGTCAAAGCCACTCTCCTAACTCCTCGAATTATTCTTGGAAAACTTATCACACACAATGGACATCAAATGCTTACGTTTATCATCATCAAAACAAGCAAAATGATTGAACTAGTTCCACACTCTAGCTCAAACTAACAATTCTACACCCGAATCCAGAGACATACGTTTGAACTCAAGGTTTCAAACAAGCCTCAACATAACAAATCCTCTACGGCTCGGTAAGAACCATATGAATAACATAACACATTTCTTTCTTATACTATGTGATCACTTGGCGCACTGAAATATCCTGAGGTTAAGGGAAAAGGAACTCCCTCACCCTAGCTCTTCGAACTGATGCTGGACAATATTCCTTTATAACATGCTTCTAAATTCTTCCCGAGTGGCAACACGTCCCTCAGGTTTATAAACCCTCCACCAGTTAGCGGCATTTTCCTATAACAAATATTGCACTACTTTTCTCTCCTTAGATCACCTCATACCCTCAAGCAAAATCTCAAGCTTTCAATTATGTAAATAATACTAATAATGATCTATGAATAACTAATGAGAAACATATTTACCTGTAAAAGCACCATGAGAGATCGGTTATCGACGTTGCTAATCCTGGACCCAACCCAATAATGTCAAACCTAGGCTCTGATACCAACTTATATAATACCCCAACACGAGGTGTCACATCACCATGAATTCCACCCAGAATTCGTAAGGCTCGAAAGGGAAATAACGGATCAACTAAAACACACATATACATAAGCCCAAAATAAATCATACATAAGTTGACATAGAGGCGCTACAAGGCCCCTAAGGTTTTCTGGATAAAAAGAAACAACAAAAACAAGAGAACTTTAAGGGCTATCAAGTCAACGTCGGTGGCACCCGATCTCTTCATGTTGCTCCAGTGTTTGTGCAGCTATGGTACCTGGATTTTAAAGATAGAGCCGGCCACAACGAGTCAGTTACTAAGTTAGAAAAATACTACCAAATATTCCACTTGTAAGCTAATAAAGCATAGTACCAAATGATTTAATCATCAGGATTACTTGAGTTATTATATAGCCATATAATAACTCAAGTAATCCTGCTTTTAAACCCTTCCGACCGCAACCGGAAAGGGGGTAAGATGGTCTCATCATAATACCTAGGAACGTTCCAACGTACCCTGGAAGCATCCTTAGGAGACCCACGTATCCCGGAAGCGTCCTTCCAAGACCCTTTTTACGTACCCGAAAAGTCCATTCCAAGACCCTTCAACGTACCCCATAAAATCCATTCCGAGACCCTTTAACATACCCCAGAAAATCCATTCCGAGACCCTCTTCCCCGAGAAATCCATCCCGAGTCCAGTTATTTGTCCCGCGCGGGTCCAATATTTTCAATACTTCCACTTACAGAAAACATACATTTACCAAAGAACCAAATCAATTTAACTTATATTCAAGATATATTTATCAAGAATCAAATCTCTTCAACTTATATTTAACACATATTTATCAAGAACTAAAATACTTTAACTTGTAAGCGACATATATTTACCAAAGAATCAAATCATAGCACAACATTTATCAACTCAGATAATAATAATTAGATAGGTATAAACCCGAACTAGAACCGAGCAAGTCAAGAAACTTGCTTGAACTTACTGAGACTCAAAGCAGAGTTGCTCATTATTACTTCGTAAGACACCATAAAGCATCGAGATTAGGAGTTCCACAAATACCTTGAACAAGTTGTATGCATTCCGCACATCACCTACGAGCTGGGAAGAAGACGAACAAAGAAGGCTACACCCCAGTTGGTTGTTGTTTCTGCGTGCACAAGGGACAAAGAGGATGTAGATGGTGGTCGTCACCACCACAACCTCGTAGGAGCTCCGCTGTGTGCCATTACTAGCTGGGGCGGAGGGAGAAGATACTCAACAAAATAGGGGAGAAGGGCTGCTGTTGTGTTGTTGTACGTAGAGAGGAGGAGAAGATGATGGATTCCATGAAGAAGAAGGGGAAAAATGGGGTGTGTGATAATAAAGAGAGCTGCAGTCGATGGGGCCAAACTATCATTCCAAATTCTAGAGTGTTGCCACAAATAAAATCAAGTCTCAGTTTTCCAGAAAATATGTCCCGTCTCGGTTTTCTAAAAATATCCCGATACAATAATCTCTAAGCCTCGGAATCCTCAACCAAAAATATCTCCAAAAATATCTCAAGCTTTGGTTTTCTTATAGAAAAAAATCTCTATCCTCGGTTTTCTCCCAAACAAATATCCCCAACCTCAATTTCTTCTAAAATATCCCGGAGAACCTTTATTAAATATTTAATATATCCTAATAATTTATCAAAATAAATTTCGGCAATTGAAACTCAATTATTATGAACGGAAATTCTCAACCAAAGTATGCACTTATATTAGCTCAAAATCTCCATCAAACAAAATCTCAGTCCGGCATTCTTTCATAGCTATAAATTAATGCGACAACCTGCGGGTAAATTCACGGCATTACATTGCTCTTTGGACATGTGGATGATGGTTGCTCATTCAAGGATAAGAAGGATGCCATTGACGTAAAGGCGAAGAAGAGTTCCTTGGACTCGAAGGATAAGACACGGAGTAGGGATGTTCTAGCCATTGATCTTTGCTCCTTGGACGCCATTGGCATGAAGTTCGTTACCGCTTTGATTACTCCTAATAACAAAGCACCTAAGGAACATGTTACAAGTGAAATACAAAGAGACATTGGAGACATAAGCATGACACTTGGTGAGAATGACACTTTGTCGACCACAGACAAGGCTCCTAGTGAGGGTGATTGTGCTTCACAAAAGATCCCTCGTGTGAGTGATCCCGGTGGAAAGGATGAAGATGATGGTGACACCTCGGTTGCTTTATACGGGGATAGTAGTGAAGGATGCAGCGGGGAGAAGAATCCTTCCTCTATGAAGATCAAACCCAAATCCAAAGAGCATAAGGTTGATATGGTGACGAGGGAAGTGGTTCTCTGTGGCAAAGATCCTGCCAAGCCATTGGAGAACCCGAAAACTCTTAGACTCTCTACTATAAAGACTTATAGTTGTTTTTTATAATCAATTCCATCCTTTTGAGTGAAACCATTAACAACAAGTCTAGCCTTATACCTTTTAATGTTCCTATTCGAGTCTCGTTTAGTCTTATACACCCATTTAGACCCAAAGGTTTTGATTCCATTCGGTAATTCTACTAAGTACAAAACCTTTTCGTCACTTATTGATTTCAGTTCTTCTTTCATGGCAATCAAAATTGTCAGTTTCCATGGCTTTACTTAATAAGGTTGTCCATCTATGCCTAAGAAAGAGAATGGAAGGGAATTCATGCAGAAAATTAAGGAGTGTTCATAATCGATTTTGGCTAATAGGTCAATTGTTGGCAGTCTTATGTGTGAGAGATGACTATAAAAAAGTTTGAATGGTCACAACCTATCCATGATCATGTGACACACATGTCTAATTTTCTAGCACTTCCAAGATCTACAAGATGGGCAACTTATCCTTCATCTTCTTTAATCTCCTCTCATCTTGAACCAACATAGTTTTTAATTCCTGCCAGAAATTAGCTAAACTCAAGAGGTAGAGAGTTCATGATAAATTGAACCAAGAAAGTCTAATTTACATCCATCCATAATACCTTTAATTTGGTGGAAAAATTAAACGCCTTAGAATGGATGTAAATGAGACCTTCTTGGTTCAATTCATCATGAACTTTATACCTTGTGAGTTTAGCGAGTTTCAGGTGAACTACAACACCATTAGGATAAATGGAACTATAAAAAATTAAAGGCTATTTTGGTTCAAGAGGAGGAGAGATTAAAGAAGATGAACGATCAAGTTTCCCATCTTGTAGGTCTTGGAAGTGCCAAAAATTAGACATGTATATCACACGATCATGGATAGGCTGAGACCAGGTAAACGTGTTTATAGTCAGCTTGCACATAAAGTTGTCAACAGTTGACTTATCAACCAAATAAGACCGTGAACACTCCTTACCTTTTAGAATGAATTCTCTTGCATTCTATCTCTTAGGAATAGATGGCCTAATACTTTTCGCCATTGTCATCCTCATAAGGTTCACAGTCAACCTATCAGATTTCTGTCAAGCCTCTCTAAGAGACTTTTCAGTTTTGGAGCTACTATTTGTAATGGGTGAGAGATCTTTATCCATTAAGATTGAAAGGTCCAATGCCATCATACCCAGTGTAAACATGATCTGTTCAAACCATTCATCATAGTTGAGCCCATTGGACTTCACTACATAGTTAGCAGATGCAAACATTTTTGATGAAGCTGCAATTTTTGCACACACATACCTATTAGTGTTATGAAACTTTTATTCAGACTAACCAACATTTATATAAGCTTTAAAGCAAGCATTCAGGTAACTTTGAACCAAAATTAAATACAAAGACTACATCGATGCAAAACATAAATTTTAACAATTAGTCATAACATACACAAATGAAATAAGCATGTTAACATTGGGTATACATACTATTTAATCTTAGTATAAAATGACTAATCCTTTTATATTATTAACTATATCTAATAATTCGTCTTTGGGCATTCTCCTAGAACATAGATAATAAAATCCATTGATCATTCACACGTTCATGTCATTATAGCATCTCTATTACATGATCAATTGATAACACTACTACAAAAAGAGTCAAATATCCCACTCGTTTGACCATATATACCCCGGATGGGCTTCGGTGTATAGCTCATAGAGATATATAGTCTTATGCTATATACCTCGGTTAAGTACAAAACTAAGCCGGGTGTATTTGCTCTATTCTTTCCATCACACTTCAAAGCAAAAAAAACTGTCCGTGATATATTCATTGTATATACTGATAGCATGCATTTTAGTCTAGTTTAGGTCATGTTTATTTTGTCTTAGTAGAGTCGTTTTGCGTCTTTCTAGACTTGTTTTTATCTTATTTTCATAGTTTTCTTCGTAGAGTCGGTCCGATACTCGGCCGAGTAATGGGATGAGTAAGGCCAAGTATATGGCCGAGTATTCCTCTGAGGTGGATCACTCAAACGCAGCTCCGTTGGCTTGTTCCCATCTTTCCTTGAGCCCCTCTTCCTTAGGTTCCGAGATTTGGTGTTTTGCCTTGGAACTCTTGGACTTCTTGGGGGTTACTTTTGGATGACCTTTGGAGAGTTATAAAAAGGGGGGTTTTAGAACATGTTTAGGAGACCATCTATCCACCTCCCTCTCTACCTCTCTTTAGTTACTTTGAAAGACCTAGTTTTGTAATTTGTGGAGATTATTGAAGAATTCTCAAGAATTGGAGTTTTATGTTCTAGATTGAATCAAGTATTTCTCTTATTCTCATCTAGATCTATGAATTTCTCTGTTCTTATGATGTTTTTGATTGTTTCTCCCATTATGCATAGCTAAATCCATATTTCTAGGATTGGGGTGATCCTAACAATGAATTGGTAGATTTTGTTCTTGTGTTTGTTTTTGATAGCATGGATTCTTGTTTGATTTGATTCTAGGGTTCTTATTGAGATTGAGATTATCAATTAGAATTCTATTAGGTTGAGTCTGAAAGGAGATACCTATAGATTTCAATTAGACATGGCATGAGTCTGAAAGGAGATTGTTTATGTTGGATTACCTAGAATTGAACCCGAATAGACTTGTTTGTTCTTGTGGATATATAAGTAATCATAGAAACCTAGGTTAGGTTGGACTTAGCTGAGAACGAAAGTGGATGTTAACCCGGTCTAGTTCTAGTTTCTAAGTGCCTATTAGTCTATGCTTAATTAACTTTGCACGACAGTGATTGTTAGTTGGAGTTTAGATACGTCTACTATTGTCTGAAAGGAATTAGTAGATATATTTGATTGCTTACCGTCAAATAATTCCATGCTATTATTTGATAAACGCATCTTGTAATCTACCAAGGAGTTGTTGTGGTGATCCTTGATCCTAGATATTTCTCATTCACATATCCTTCCAAAAGTTGTGTTTTCTTATTTTCGTAGCATAATCATCAAATTCTCTTATTACGACTTAGCTTACCAGTTTAGTTATAAAAGATACTACTTTGTACTCGTGGGAACGACACTTGAATAGGTACAATTAGTCTCATACGCTTGTGGGTAGGTTTAGCCCTATCATATACCTCGAATATAAAACTAAACCGGTGTATTTTCTCTCACTTATCCGGGGTATCTGGTTCCAATATACACCGGTGAATTGAATATCCGGGGTATATGTACTAAAGTAAAATACACCTTCGCCATATAATCCAAGGTATATGAAATATACACCGTAGTATATTCTTGTCATTTAATCCTAGGTAAACCGAAATAGTCCGGGGTATATTCTTGCCATATAATCCGAGGTCCATCTCATACACCTTTGCCATATAATCCGAGGTATATTCTTTATACACCATGAGTTTTGTTTTGTGGGAATGATATACACCGTACTTGCAAATTTGTTATTGCTTTTGCTTGATAATGTGTTTTCTTTTTGTGGTCGGAGAATATACATCACAATGACGTACTTAAGTCAAATAATCAAAACATAATATTTAGTTTTCAAAAAACCATAACACTTGTTTGAAATAAAAAATGAGTATAATCCATGATTAAAGAAAAATAAATATTATTGGTCACTACTTAACTAAACAAGCAATTTTAATAAGAAAAAACAGGCATGCTAATAGTCTTAGAATTTGTAGAAGAAGAAAAAACTAGTCCATGTGATCGATTGCTTTTGTTCTTGTCGTTTTTCCAAGATGCATATCAAATTACCTGTAAAAGAGTTGAAGCAAGTATTCGATCACAAAAAATTAAAACATCATATATAACTTATAAATTTATATATTACGGTATGTTGATCAAATAAATGAAACTTACAAGTCAACTAATTGATCAACATCCATTTCTTGTCATTAAGATAGTGATTTATGGCAGTCTGATCCTAGATATTTCTCATGAGACGAGTTCTAACGCTAATAATCTCAATGACTTTGATCCTGAACCTGAGCGTGCTTTTCACTTGAGAAGGAGACAACAACGTGATCTTATTGAACAAGATGTGGCTGGGAATGGCAATCAAGATCAGCCGATTAACGCCCTAGATCAGCCACGTATGACTTTAGGTGACTATGTGACACCTAATCACAGAGGGCAAGTTTCAGGTGTGGTTTGACCTCCCATGAGCGCTCGTAACTTTGAGCTCAAACCCTCTTTGATCAACATGGTTCAACAAAATCAGTTTGGGGGTTTGCCGTCTGAGAATCCGAACCTACATTTGGCCACATTCACTGAGCTTATGGATACGGTAAAGATCCATGAAGTGAGTCAAGATGCACTCTTCTTGCGCGCATTCTCGTTCTCTCTATGAGATAGAGCAAAGGGCTGGTATAAGGCTATACCTCTTGGCTCTGTTACAACTTGGGATGAGTTATCCAATGCATTTCTCACCAAATACTTTCCTCCTAAGAAGACAGCCGAGATGAGAAATCAGATTCTATCCTTCCAGATGCAAGATACTGAGTCTCTTTATGAAGGTTGGGAGAGGTTCAAGGAGCTGTTGATGTTGTGCCCCCATCACGGGAAAGAGAAGTGGACTTTGCTACATGTCTTCTATAATGCAGTTGACAGTTCTACCAGACTTATTATTGATGCTTTAGTTGGAGGTAGAATCATATCAATGGATGTCGAGGAAGCATGGGATTTGATCGAGGAAACCGCACAACACTCTCATTATTATAGTGATGCTCGGTCACATCCTAAGAAGGCAGCTGGGATGTATGAGGTGAATGCTGAGACGCACCAACAAGCTCAAATTGATGCTTTGCAACAAGAGATCAAGAGGCTGAATTTGGCTGTTCAAAAATCCAAAGAGAATAGGGCCGGTTCATCCTGTCGAGATACGTCTAATGTGGTTTGTATGTTTTGTGGACAGAGTGACCATACTATTTCATCATGCCAACAATTCGGTGCTTAAAGTGAAGCACAAGGGGAGGTGAACTACATGAACAACTTTAATTGGGGTCCGAGGAATGATCCATATTCCAACACCTCTAACCTCGATTGGAGGAATCACTCTAACCTCCCTTGGGGAGGAAATCAATCTTCTCAGAGACACCCCCATGGTTTCCAACCAAGACCCCCTCCACAACAACATCAAGAGCAACCATCCGATGAGTCTACGCTTCAATTGATAATGAAGGAGCTTCATAACATTAACAAGAAATTGGATAGTCATGATAGCTTGCATGTTCAATATGCGAAGAATGCCCGTAGGCCTCATGGTCATCTTCCAGGCCAAACCGAGGCCAATCCAAAAGGGCAAATCAATGTTGTGTCCTTGAGGAGTAGAAGGCCACTTGAAGATCCTAAAGTGGTAGATATTAAGAAGAAAGGTGTTGCTATTGATGATCCCGAGGAAGATAAGGTTCAAGAGAAAGAGGAGAAGGACGAGCCTAAGTATGTGCCACCACCACCTTACAAGCCTCCTCTTCCTTTCCCACAAAGGAGAGCCCAAGCTCAGCTAGAACACCAATTTGGCAAATTTGTGAAGATGTTGAAGAAACTTTGCATCAACATTCCCTTCACCGAAGCTCTCAAGAAAATGCAAACGTATGTGAAGTTCTTGAAGGAGATCCTATCCAACAAGAGGAACCTTGATGATTACCACACCATTGCTTTGAACCAAGAGTGTAGCGCTATCATCCAAAACAAGTTACCCCTAAGCTTGAAGATCCGGGCAGCTTTAGTGTTCCTATGGTGATAGGGAGGAGTACCTACCATGCCTTATCTGATTTGGGTGCTAGTGTGAGCATCATTCCTCTATCCATATGCAAGAAGCTTGATTTAGGAGAGCCTAGACCGGTGAAGATGACCTTACTCATGGCCGATAGATCTACAACATGCCCGGTTGGTATTTTGGAGGACATTCCTATCCAGATCGGAAAGTTCTACATCCCTATTGATTTCATTGTCCTAGATATTCCCGCTGATTCTCCTATTCCAATAATAGTGGGACAACCCTTCCTGGCTACCGCGGGTGCTCTTATTGATGTGAAGCAGGGTTTTCTCTCCTTCAATATTGGCGAAGAGAAAATGGAATTCAACCTTCCTAAGGTTGTGAAGCAGCCTGCTTTTGAGGATGATATTTCTAGCTTGGATATGATTGACAAAGCAACCCAAGAATCTTTGATGGCCATTTTGATTGATGATCCGTTGGAGTATTTCTTGACTGAGAGTGTGACCGAAGCTGACAATCTAGAGCTACTTGCTGATGTGCACTTAGAACTGGAATCTGGTAATGAGGTGCATGAGACCATATTTGAGACCCTATCTAGTGAAGACGTCTCCCCCATGGAGGAGACTCAAGAGGCACCAAAAGTGGAGTTGAATACTCTTCCATCCAATTTGAGGTTGAAGGAGGATCTTGATCCGGGGGATAGTGGCCATCTTCTCCGTCTACCTAATATGGGGAGAGTTTCTCTCAAAGGTCGACCTCCTCCTCGACCACCTTCACAATAGTAGTTCATTGTGAGTACTTCTCTTCCTTTTTCTCTTTAATTATACATTGGGGACAATGTTAGTTTTAAGATTGGGGGAGGGGAGTATTTTATGTTTTTCATTGCATGTAGGTTGTTTAGAATTGCATTTTTCGTTTGTTTTTTTCTTCTTTTGATTTTTTTCTTTTTTTCTTTTGTGTCGGTTATCACTTTTCCCCATGCATGTTCCTTTGTGAGTTCTTATAATGGCGCATTGACTGTGAATCCTTTTAATATGATTTAGTTGTTAATATTACAATTGCATTATGATGATGATATGATTGATCACACTTTTGACATGACCTGAGCATGTGGACTTTGATTAAGATACATTAGAACCAAAACTCTAGATAATTGTCCTAGTGAGCTTGTTTGCCTTTCTTGGATTAAAATTGCAAAGTCCTCTTATTTCTCATGAGTGAACTCACTTTGTTTGTTATCTCTAGAACTTGCTTCTAAATCTCTTTGAGACTCCATATAGGACTAAAAATGCATCACATTTGATTGAGACATTATATTTTTATGAGCCCATATTATCCTTGACTACCCTTGAACTGATATCCTTCTCTTGTAGCCCTTTAATCCTTATAGCCTTTCTTTGTTAGATCCACAAAAGTAATCCGAGCTTATATTTATATCCTACCTATCTAGGGGATTGAACTTCTATTTACTTTGTGTGGATGCGAGACAAGCTTGGGGGAGTGGTAGATGATGGGGTGGTTAACGATGTTTGATTATAGAGCGTTATCTTATTGTTTATATCCAATTTTCTCCCTTCTTTTTCGTTACAAAGAAAGAAAATACAAAAAAAGAGATGTAAGAAAAAGAACAAAAAAAGAAGGGAATAAGTGAAAGAGAAGAAAAGGAGCAACGAATAAACAATTTGATAGATCTTGGGTTGGGTTGTGTATTTGTGCTTATTGTAATATCAATTGAGTTGGTGTTGTTTTCATATGAAGTTCATATCTCCTAGATTTTGCACCACGTGGCCAAAAATTTCATCCATGCCTTATAGAGTACCTTGGCCCCATTACAACCCCTTGTATGTCTCATGATTGTGTTTTGCATTTTACCTCGCAGTGGAGATCTAGATTTGGTTGCAAGCGTATGGTAGTTAACATTCAAAGTTGAGATATAACATTGAGTGAAACACATACCTACATATATGATTGTGAGTGACATGTTCTATTATTCCGGTGAGGTCTAGAGTTGAGGAACTAATATATTCTTGTCTTTGATTGAGAAGCATGCTAGGAAGGGATTTGTTTCCTGTTTGATCTTTCGTTGTTGTCAATCATATGTCACTTGGATAGATACCTCTTTTTTATATTACTTGGATTTATTAACGTGTGCTTGCTTGGGACAAGCAAGGTTCAAGCTTGGGGGAATTTGATAGCATGCCTTTTAGTCTAGTTTAGCTCATGTTTATTTCGTCTTAGTAGATTCGTTTTGCATCTTCCTTTCTTGTTTTATATTATTTTCATAGTTTTCTTCGTAGAGTCGGTATCTACTCTTTTGCTTGATGATTACAGGTGATTTGGAGGCATTATTATTGGAGATCATGAGCATCAATGGAATGGTGTTCGAGTCAAAGAATAAGCGAGGCGGGAACCTAAGGAAGAAGGGCTCAAGGAAGGACGGGAACAAGCCAACGGAGCTGCGTTTGAGTGAGCCACCTTAGATGGATACTCGGCCATATACTCGGCCTTACTCAGCCCATTACTGGGCCGAGTATCCGGCCGAGTTCGGCACCCCTTTTCCGAGATTTGGTGTTTTTCCTTGGAACTCTTGGACTTCTTGGGGGTTACTTTTGGATGACCTTTGGAGAATTATAAAAAGGGGGTTTTAGAACATGTTTAGGAGACCATCTATCCACCTCCCTCTTTATCTCTCTTTAGTTACTTTGGAAGACCTAGTTTTGCAATTTGTGGAGATTATTGAAGAATTCTCAAGAATTGGAGTTTTATGTTCTAGATTGAATCAAGTATTTCTCTTATTCTCATCTAGATCTATGAATTTCTCTATTCTTATGATGTTTTTCACTGTTTCTCCCATTATGCATAGCTAAATCCATATTTCTAGGATTGGGGTGATCCTAACAATGAATTGGTAGATTTTGTTCTTGTGTTTGTTTTTGATAGCATGGATTCTTGTTTGATTTGATTCTAGGGTTCTTATTGAGATTGAGATTATCAATTAGAATTCTATTAGGTTGAGTCTGAAAGGAGATACCTATAGATTTCAATTAGACATGGCATGAGTCTGAAAGGAGATTGTTTATGTTGGATTACCTAGAATTGAACCCGAATAGACTTGTTTGTTCTTGTGGAGATATAAGTAATTGATAGGAGCTTATTTTATGGTGTTAACTAGCGACTATTAGCTTATGATTAGTGGTGTTTAGGTGCTTATTGAGTGGTATTCCGGAATCCGGCATGGTGTTCATTTATGGATTTGCGGGATGCTCATAAGCGTTATTTTTTGGTTTGATCATGGAGATCCCGATTGTACTCTCTTTTAGTGCATTCGGGATAGAGCTAGAGAGAAGGATACCACGCCTACACCCATGGAGAAGCCGAGCTGCCTTGAAGTTTATAGAAGACCGAAGACTGGTTCGAGAGAAGACAGCACGACCGAGAGGAGTTGTCACGATCGAGATCCAGCCTCAGAGAAGATGTCTCGACCGAGACTATATGTCGCGATCGAGACTTAGCCTCAGTAGACATGTATCGACCGAGATCATCCTGTCGCGATCGCGACTCATGCCGACCCTGAGAACTGGAGCTATATCGCGATCGCGACCCACATGTCTCGATTGCGACCACGAACACGGACCGACCCAAATTGAAGATATTAGTCCGAGATTCTGATTTGTTTTTTCCTATTTTATTATTTCTTTTGATTTATTTTATTTCCCTTTCAATAGGAACTATATAAACCCTTAGATATTAGGTTAGATTAGACCTTTGTTCAATTTCACAACTTCATCCTTAGAAATTTAGCAGCCAAGAAGAAAGCTCCCACCTTTGTGCCATTTTCACCTTCATCCCTGGTTAGTTTCATCCATAATTATGTATTGCTTTCAATTGTCTATGTTTGGCTAAGATCCGACTAGTTCACTCTTAGGTTGAGGCCATTATTCTAGGATTTATGTTGTGAGAATTCTTATGTTATTGTTCTAAGTTTAATTCAGAATTGTTTTATTATCTCTGGTGCGATATTGTCTATTGATTGATCTTGATTTGATCTAGGTGTACAAATAGGTTGATTATTATTCATTCATATTGCTAGGCTTGATAATTCGATTTGAAAAGCCTTGTCTTTTAGGTAGCAATCAAAATTTGCATAGACTATTTGCAAGTGCTAATTTTGTAGAGATTATAAACCTGTGTCGAGTATCGGCGATTTGCCAATGGTATTGCATGGGCCTACTTATCTTTGATCTTTATGCTGTTGCACTTTTGAACCTTAGGATTTCTTTGGTTATTGCTTACAACAAGGATTTCTAGGACTATTTGGACTAGTTGCTATTTACGAACAAAGAGTAGGACAACTGGATTAGATAATTAAGAATATAGGATTAATAGAATTCGATGATCAACTTTCCATAAGAATAATGAGCTGATGCTAAAAGAGTGAGCTTCCCATCATAATAGTTTACAAATCCAACATTTACCGTTTTATTATTGTTACTTTAGATTACAACATTCAAAACCCCCTAGTTACTACTAGATAACACGAACGAAATAGACTATCATTGTGACTCTCTTGGGATTCGACTCCGACTTACAACTTTACTAGTGGATTGTTTAGTTGGATTATCTTTGATAGGAACAACGACCGTTTTATGCCTGTCAAATTTTGGCGCTGTTGCCGGGGAGCCAACTGTTATAGTTTGTTTCTTTTTGTGTTACATTGGTGTGGACCTATCTTATGGTCCACACTCGCGCCACTAATTCAGATTTGCTTGATTTCATTCTAGAGATAGAGCGGACGCATCTACGCAATCTGTGAGAATCTCTACAAAATCTAGTGATCGAATTGATGGCTGCCAGAATGTTGCGAGAGCTTACATACCTAGATCTGACGCAACAATACTTAGGAGTGACGCTTCCTGCCCTGAATGCCGGCGTCACGTTCGAACTAAAGACCGGATTCATCAATTTGCTACCAATGTTTCATGGCCTGTTGGGGAATACCCGATTATGCACCTTAGTGAGTTCCACGACATCTGCAGCTGCAGTAAGCCGAGTAGCGTCACCGATGAGCAAATTAAGATGAGAGCTTTCAGTCTTACGCTGAAAGACAGCGCGCGTCAATGGTACTATTTGCTACCCACCGGAAGTATTGACACTTGGGAGAAACTTCACAAAGCTTTCCTCAGTAAGTATTTCCCGTCCAAGAAGGCGGTTGCGTTGAAAAGAGCTATTTCAATGGTGGAACAACAAGACGCTAAGACGTTGTATGACTACGTAGAAAGATTTGCAAGATTATGTGCTAGCTGCCCATTGCATGGGTTTGAGGAGAAAGATTTGGTGACCCACCTTTACAATGGGCTACTTGATAATGAAAGGAGGTTAGTAGACGCTGCGTGTAATGAGAGTGTGCTGAATTTGACTCCCGCCGAAGCTAGAGCCCAACTAAATGAGATTGCTGAGGGAACGAGAAGTTTTGGAAGGACGTACACGAGGAAAGGATTAAACGCTGTGAATTCCGGAGAGTCCGGATGGAAGAGTGAGATAGATGAACTAAAAAGTATGATCAAGAACATCACCATCAGAAATCAGAAACATGCGAGACTATGCGGAATTTGTGCGGACGAGAGCCATCCTATCGACATGTGCCCGCAACTCCAGGACCAAACTATCGAGTCCAGCATACGCAGTCTTGAGAAATAGGCCGCACAAATAGCGGAGGCGGTAAACAACTTGCAACATCAGAATTCGGTAAAGCTTCCATCGCAAATTGTCGCAGTTCCGAGGGAGAACGTAAGTGTCATCATGATACGAGGTGGACTGTCACTCGATGAAAAGGTAGAGGAAGAGATGCTGAAAACGGTTCCTGAGCTGACATCTCGACCAAGACAGGAAAGTCGCGACCGAGACTTGGCCCCAGTAGAGTTGTCGCGATCGCGACATGTATGTCTCGACTGAGATGACGGTACCCGAGTTTCCGAAAATTTGATCGACAAGAATCTCGACTGCGACACAATATCTTGACCGTGACTTAGCTCCAGTTCATCCAATCTTGACCGCGACCGTACATCTCGACCGCTACTAAATGCCGATGTCCACGACTACAAGGAGACTTTCAAAACGCTTAGTAAGTGTAAAGTGAATATCCCTCTTCTCGAACTCGTCAAGAATGTCCCTCGCTACGCTAAACATTTGAAAGAACTCTGCACTAAGAAGAGAAGTGAGAAGCTACAAGGAAGGCAGAAAGTCCAAGTCAGCGAAAGAGTTTCGGCGGCCATCCAACGGAAGATAGCTGCCAAGCGCTCAGACCCAGGGATGGTGAGTATCCCGTGCACTATAGGGAAAACAAAAATCGATAAAGCCATGCTAGATCTAGGAGCATCTATTAATGTTTTACCTTACTCGTTGTATAAATCATTAGAATTAAAATCTATGTGTAGGACAGGGATCGTTCTTCACTTAGCTGACGGGTCTACGATTTACCCGAAAGAATTGGTCGAAGATGTGTTGGTTATGGTCGAGGACCTTATATTCCCTGCAGATTTTTATGTACTAGATGATGTTCATGATAAGCAGGCTGTACCTGTCCTACTAGGTAGACCCTTTATGAGGACAACTAAAACAAAACTAGACCTAGATACTGGGGTGCTTACGCTCGAGTTGGACGGGGATTTTGTCAATTTTAATATATATGAGACTACGACAAAATCCCTGGATGATGGCTCGGTATTTAGTATTATGGATGTTATCGAACCCTCCAAACTAGGCTCGCATGTTGTTTTGGGCAGTAGCCCCACCTCACTAACCACACAGGGAAAGAAACCTGCTAAAGTTGTTGTGCAGGGTACGAAAAAGGCGAAAACAAAGCCCAAGGGTAAGTCTAAGTGTGGGGAGAGTAAGGAGCAAAAGAAGCCCAAGCAAAAATGGGTGGTCAAGGAAGAGAATGGTCTAAGGTTCAAACCTTTCCATCCATGGTTCAAGAAGATGCTGTTAGATGATGCGATCCGGAAGGGATCGAAAAACGAGGATTAAGTCATACTACGTCGTGCCGCGACGTTAACTAAGGCGCTGATCGGGAGGCAACCCGAGGGAGTATACTAACGTTTTCTTCCATTATCTTGTTTTTGTTTCATTTATTTTATAGGAAGAACCGCGGAGATAGCAGGTAGGAAGCCATTGGAGTAATCAAACCCCCACAAATCACCCAAACTCAACAGTGTCGCGATCGCGACCAAGGCGTCACGACCGAGATTTCGTCCCAGTAAAGATGTTGCGATCGCGACCCAGATATCACGACCGAGATACGGTCTGGCTGAGAGCTCAATTCGGACGACGCCGAGGAGTGATTGTGGTACCTTCTCCCTCTTCCCTTTTTATGATGTCCTCTTTTGCTGCATTGAGGACAATGCACTATTCAAGTGTGGGGAGAGGAGTTGACGTACCGAGGAGTTTTATGGTGTTGTTTTTGGTTTTCTCTTGCTATTCCGCTGACTTTCTTTATGTTTTAGAGTCTTTGCTGAACTGTTCTAGTTGTTTTTCGATCGAGTCTGTACCGAATTTTATATTGCTTGAACTTTTGCATCGTTTTATTTGAAAAGAAAAGAAAAATCAGAAAAATCCATGGAGAGTAAAAAAGGAATGGATCGAAAAGGGGGGCTCCAACAAAAATAAAAATCAGAAAAAAATAAAAAATAAAAAGAATAAAAACTAGGCAAGTAAGAATTGAATAAAAAGGAAAAGGTTGGTGCCTCAAAATAAAAATAGAAAAGAAAGAAAAAGTTCTACCACTTAGAATTTTGGTGAAAACCCGAAATGGCGCCGGATTTACTTTGTTTTGTGATTGATTATATTGATTGCATATCTATTGGCGCCAGAGACATAAGAAGGGAGTTGAAGGATGTATCGGGTTCTAGGATTCACCAAGGAGGGATAAGGAGTTAGTTTTGGCCTTTTATCTCTTTGTTTATGAGCTTATTGTTATCCACACCTTGCATGCCTACCATTCAACTAGTTCATTAGTTTTGCTACATATTATTGGCGGTTGTGTTAGATTCTAGGATTAGATTTCTATTTCTTGGAGTTTGATGCATATTGTTGTGGTTGTACTATGCAGATTTTTGAATTAGGATTGGTGGTTGTGATTTGTGGATTCATCATATTATCTAGTGGTTTAGGACATTACTTGAAGAGGAGGAATAAGAAGTGTATAAGCGAGTGGGAGACTCGATTCTATCTTTATTATGTTATATTTATGTACTCTTGCCCTTAGAGGAGATTAGGAATTCCACATGTGCTTAAACGCACACCACTTGGTTCGATTTTACTATTGTATTGGAGTGGTGACATATGAAGTGGAGAAATAAGGAGGGTTTTGGGTAGGAAATCTTGGAGACATAAGGAGATAGATCAGAGTTAGTTAGTGCTCGATACACTTGGAGTTTGAAGTACAGTCGCTAGCAAGCTTTCTCTACACTTACTGTAGACCTTTGTGCTTTTTAGGAGGAGCGAGTTTTATTTTGCTTACTCGAGGACGAGCAAGGTTTAAGTGTGGGGAGGTTTGATAAGAGCTTATTATATGGTGTTAACTAGCGACTATTAGCTTATGATTAGTGGTGTTTAGGTGCTTATTGAGTGGTATTCCCGGGATCCGGTATGGTGCTCATTTATGGATTTGCGGGATACTCATAAGCGTTATTTTATGGTTTGATCATGAAGATCCCGGTTGTACTCTCTTTTAGTGCATTTGGGATGGAGCTAGAGAGAAGGATACCACGCATATACCCATGGAGAAGCCGAGAGGCGAAGCCAAGCTGCCTCGAAGCTTATAGAAGACCGAAGACCGGTTCGAGAGAAGACAACACGACCGAGAGGAGTTGTCACGATTGAGATCCAGCCTTAGAGAAGATGTCTCAACCGAGACTATATGTCGCGATCGAGACTTAGCCTCAGTAGACATGTCTCGACCGAGACCATCCTGTCACGATCGCGACTCATGCCGACCCTGAGAACTGGAGCCAGATCGTGATCGCGACCCACATGTCTCGATCGCGACCACGGACACGGACCGACCCAAATTGAAGATATTAGTCCGATATTCTGATTTCTTTTTCCCTATTTTATTATTTCTTTTGATTTATTTTATTTCCTTTTCAATAGGAACTATATATACCCTTAGATATTAGGTTAGATTAGACCTTTGTCCAATTTCACAACTTCATCCTTAGAAATTCAGCAGCCAAGAAGAAAGCTCCCACCTTTGTGCCACTTTCACCTTCATTCCTGGTTAGTTTCATCCATAATTATGTATTTCTTTCAATTGGCTATGTCTGGCTAAGATCTTACTAGTTCACTCTTAGGTTGAAGCCATTATTCTAGGATTTATGTTGTGAGAATTCTTATGTTATTGTTCTAAGTTGAATTCAGAATTGTTTTATGATCTCTTGTGCTTTATTGTCTATTGATTGATCTTGATTTGATTTAGGTGTACAACTAGGTTGATTATTATTCATTCATATTGCTAGGATTGATAATTCGATTTGAAAAGTCTTGTCTTTTAGGTAGCAATCAGAATTTCCATAGACTATTTGTGAGTGCTTATTTTGTACAAATTATAAACCTGTGTCGAGTATCGGCGATTTGCCAATGGTATTGCATGAGCCTACTTATCTTTGATCTTTATGCTGTTGCGCTTTTGAACCTTAGGATTTTTTTGGTTATTGCTTACAACAAGGGCTTCTAGGACTATTTGGACTAGTTTCAATTTACGAACAAAGAGTAGGACAACTAGATTAGATAATTAAGAATATAGGATTAATAGAATTCGATGATCAACTTTCCATAAGAATAATGCACTGATGCTAAAAGAGTGAGCTTCTCATCGTAATAGTTTACAAATCCAACATTTACCGTTTTATTATTGTTACTTTAGATTACAACATTCAAAGCCCCCCTAGTTACTACTAGGTAACACGAAAGAAATAGACTATCGTCGTGGATCTCTTGGGATTCGACTCTGACTTACCACTTTACTAGTGGATTGTTTAGTTGGATTATCTTTGATAGGAACAACGACCGTTTTACGCCTGTCAGTAATCATAGAAACCTAGGTGAGGTTGGACTTAGCTCAGCATGAAAGTGGATGTTATCCCGATGTAGTTCTAGTTTCTAAGTGCCTATTAGTCTATGCTTGATTAACTTTGCACGACAGTGATTGTTAGTTATAGTTTAGATAAGTCTACTATTGTCTGAAAGGAATTAGTAGATATGTTTGATTGCTTACCGTCAAACAAGTCCATGCTATTATTTGATAAACGTATCTTGTAATCTACCAAGGAGTTGTTGTGGTGATCCTTGATCCTAGATATTTCTCATTCACATATCCTTCCAAAAGTTGTGTTTTCTTATTTTCGTAGCATAATCATCAAATTCTCTTATCACGACTTAGCTTACCAGTTTAGTTACAAAAGATACTACTTTGTACTCGTGGGAACGATACTTAAAAAACTACAGTTGATCCTGTGATACTCCTAATTTCGGTAAGTCTTAAGATAGAATGTAAAATAGTTATAATATTTATTTATATAAACTATTAGTATTTCAGTTTTATTAACTATAATCATTAGAGGTAATTTGGTTTTTGGGCCAGATTAATTATTGGGCCAATATACTAGTCCACGTAAAACCTTTTTACCCAACATCCTTATATATACACTCACACTACAAGAAACCCTAAACTTAACCACCTTCAATTCTTGCCTTCTCATCTTTGTCTTCTCAACTTCTACTTGTTTCTCATCTTCTTCTTGTTCGCACATCAAATTGTTCGTTCCGGATCTGTGTTTCATCTGCGACCTCTCAATACAATCGTCATAACTTGGAACTCGATTATCCTATCAATCTGAAATTTTTACTGCATAAAATAGACTCGTGGATCGGAATCCTCGAATTGGAATCAGCGCATTTGGAGTTCTGAGCAAGGAGAACTGAATTTTACAAGACATGTGATTGTTCAAGAAGCTGAATTTTCCATCCCAAGCGGAGGTTAGACTTGGGTATTTACCAGTGGGTTTGCTTAATTATATTAGTAATCAGTACCTTTGATATTTTTAAGCCTATGCGTAAGCAAGTTGTTGCATATATGATTTAGGTACTTGATTTGGTTCTGGAGTATTAACGTGAAACTCAGTTTAGGTCCTCGAGAACTTCAGGCAAGTTTCTTCGCCTTGCTCTGTTGCCAAATTAAGTTTGGTATTTCGTTTAGTGTTCGAAAAGCTTACCTATTTTCTAAAGTGTGCTAGTATAAGTATTTTTTTATGCAGATGGGGGAACATTTTATGTACGCGTTCCCATTATTAACTTGTGGTGGAGCATAGGTATACAAAAGCGCTCCAAGGGGAACATTGATTTGAGCGTTCCCATATTATTATTTTTGAATCTAAGTGGGGCATAGGTTTGCAGAAGCGTCCCAAGGGGAACATTTTTACTTAGCGTTCCCAACCGGTATTTTCCAGGAGCGGAATTTACCCCTCTTAGGTTGCGGCTTAAGAGGTAGAAGTGGTACCATCTTCTTTTTGGCAGTTAGTCTATATTGTGTTTGGGTGTACTAATGAAGCAAGTTAGGCCGAGTGATTCGAGCGATGCTATTTTATACTTATGATCTTTTCGCACTATTGGTTGCTTCGAGTATTTTCATATATGCTTTATTTGAGCTAATTGATGGGATATCATGCTTAGTTAATGTCTTTCTGACCTAGTGACTGACCTGTTGTGGTTGGCTCTGTCTTTGACATCCAGGTACTACTGCTGCACAAACACAGGAGCAACATGAAGAGATCGGAGGTGAATGACGTTGATTAGGCAGCTCCTTGGATTTCCTTTGTTTTTGTTGTTTCCTTTTGTCCCAAAAACATTAGGGGCCTTGTAGAGCGTTTGTGTCAACCTATGTATGATTTCTTTTGGGTATATATATATGTGTGTGTATTTTAATTGATCAATTTTTTACCTTTCGAGCCTTACGAATTCCGGGTGGAATTCGTGGCGATGTGACACCTCGTGTTAGGGTGTTACATAAGTTGGTATCAGAGCCTAGGTTTGTTGGGTTGGGTCCAGGATTAGCAACGTCGGTTGCCGATCTCTCATGGTGCTTGTGCAGGTAAATATGTTGCTTATTAGTTATTCATAGATCATTATTAGTATTAGTTACAAAATTGTAAGCTTTGAGATGACGCCTCTAGTAAGGACTCATGTCCAGGTAACAAGAGGTAGAGGATTTAGTTTGCAACTTCGTGTAGTTGAGATGGTGCATTTAAGAAGTCAAATTTCACTTCAGCTTATTCGGGGGAGTCCTCTATACCTTGGAGGAATGACCGTACAGGAGTGCCCCATCAGCCTGAGTTTGTAACCAGGGGTAGAAGTTGTTTTAATCGCAGAAGCCCAGACCATTTGAGAAATGAATGCCCTAGGCCTTTTGCGAAGTGCTTTAGTTGTGGGTGAGATGGCCATATTGCTTTCTTTTGTAGCCAGAAGAATGCTACTCAGTCTCATTTTTCAACTCAAACTCCGAGAAGCATTGTTCATCAGTCTAGGTAGGGTTCATCACAGATGCCCCAGAAAACGTCAAGACCAGATAGAGTGGAGGCAGGATAGTGAGGCTGCTACTTCTAACACAAGATCTATTCCGCATAGAGATTTTCAATGAGGAGGACCGAAAAGCCCAATGCTCCCACTACTACAAGAAGACTTGGCCTTAGTTGCAATTATGATTACCCCTTTTTTTGTTGTGGGTATGCCTGAAAGGAGTAAGGTAGTAAAGAATCGAGAACTTAGGAACTGCCCGGTTCGCTTAGGTGATTAGGATTGGGAGTGTGATTTTCTTGTTATGGCCTTAAACCATGATGACATCATTCTTGGCATGGACTGGTTGGTAAGACACCAAGCAGTGATGGATCTTAAGGGTCACACCATTACAGTTACTGCTAGCGACAGATCGAAGCATGTATTCATAGGTCGCCAACTCGGTGAGTCCAAGAACTTGATCAATGCAATGGAAGCAATGAATTGAATCAAGGTGTATCAGATATTGGTGTTATGTCTTGCGTGAGAAAAACCTGGAGCCAAAGATAGTTGATATTCCTATAGTGCAGGAATTTGTCGATGTATTTCCAGAGGAGTTGCTTGGATTGCCACCATGTTGAGAGGTTGATTTTTATATTGATCTGGAACTTGGTACAACAACAATTTTTAGAGCTCCATATAGGATGGAACCCATAGAAATGAAGGAGTTGAAGAAGCAACTAGAGGAATGATCTGAGAAAGGGTATATCCGGCGGAGCACCTGTCTTGTTTGTCAGGAAGAAGGAGTGATCTATGCGCCTATGCATTGACTACAGAGAGTTGAACAAGGTTACAGTAAAGAACAAGTATCCCCTTCAAGAATTGATGACTTGTTAGATCATTTGCATGGTGCCTCTGTCTTCTCTAAGATTGACTTGAGGTCTGGTGATGCAGGAGCATCCCTATCAACAACTCCTCAAAGGGCAATCACAAGAGCCATGGCTAAGAGGACCAAAGATCAAGTTAGGCAAGCCATTTTAGCTCTCAATATGGACCAGGAGATGAAGCCCATTGCCTCTACTCTTTTGACATGTCAAAGAGGTATCTCTCCTATACAAATTCCATGAAGAACACTTGGTCATTTCTGGACCAAGTCAAGCTACAAAGAGCCAACTTTAGGACATACCCGGATAGACCTCTAGCCGGCTATGTCACTTTCAAGTGCATTTTGCACAAGCTTCTTTATGTTTTTTATGAAACATTTCTTAGGGTATTTTGGTCTTAATTAAGTGAAATTTATGAGGTTCAAAGGGCCGGCTCTCACTTGGTATAAAAGCCAAGAGATAGCTCATTATTCCGGGCCTTTGAATTGATTAAAAACACACAAGTTGTAAGTTGAGCATAGACTCCTTTCTATCATTTGAGGGCCACCTTGGTTTGTTGGTTGAACAACTGAAAACAACCATTATCTCTTGCCCAATTATATCTTGTTTGTGTGATTGTTATTGTATGAACTTGATTAGGGAAACTCATGGTGCTCTAGGTGGTATATCCCCTAGTTGTGTTGTGTTATAGCTTGTTTGTTTCTTGTTGGCTTGCATTGTGTTGAGGTTAAGTCCAAGGTGCTTGCAAGAGTGAATAAGAATCACTCAAGAACTTATCCCCCTTGTTCTCATTTCACTTCTATCTCTATTTTGCATCCAAGCTTGTTTCCAAGCTAGGATAACATCTAGAACACTTGTTCTTGATGTTTGAAAGGTTTGAACTCTAGATCCGAGCCTTGTAGGGATTTCCCTACATCAAGTGGTATCAGAGCTCAGTGAGTTCATCCTTTGTTCACCTTAGAAAACCCAAAACCAAGTGCCTTGCAAGTTCTTGCAAGAACACTTGACAAAAACATTGTGAAAACCCACAAAAGCTAGCCTTTTCTTTACCTTGTTTCTTTGGTCTAACCAAGATGAATGCTTGAACTTTTTGCAGGACTAAACCCAAGGTTGAAGGTGAGGAAGTTGCCTAAGGAATTCCCTAAGTTTGGCTTCGGAAGTTCCAAGGAAAACCTACCCTTCACCCAAATCTGTGTCTTGTTCCGGGAACCAGCGCCGAGCAAGATACCAAAAGCCAGACCTTTTTAGCCCTACTAAACGCAGCCATCTTCAAGAACAATCTGAACCAAGTGTAAAGTACAGGTCTTGATCTTTCTACAGCAACAAAAATCACCCAAATCCACCGAGTAGATCGTTCTGACCAAGGCAAAGAAAATCACTCCAGAGGCAGAAAACCGGGTGCTTGATTCACGCACAAAAGTGGTCAAGAACCCAACTTTGGAGCTTCACCCCTCAATCCAAACACAACCAAACGAAGAACACTCATGTGCCCCATGAAGAACAACATTTGATCTGTGGAGGGAAACAAAAATCAGACCAAGGGCACGAGTAGATTGTCCAAAACACTAAAGCCAAAACCTTTCCCAAAGCGGTAAAGTGTCACTTCTCCTTTCCAAAAGTGTTGACCTAGCATTTTCCCCAGGCATTGCAGCCTCATTGAGCCGTGCCTTTTTGGATTTGACCTGAGCCCTCTACCTAGAAAAACCTCCACTACAAGGCTCAAGAAAAGTCACATCCATTGCAGCCCATTGACCTCTTGAAAAACACACCCAAAGTTGCTTGACAACACACTTTTGTACCCGGTAACGTGCTAGCTTGCCTATTCAACATTAAACCTTGTACCTTTTGTTGTGTACTCCAAGTGCAACATTTGGAACGTGACCAAGTGGTCATAATACTCAGAGAAGACGGAGAGAAGGGATTGCCAAGTGCCCTTCACAACTTAAGCCATACCCCACCTTTTAGCCTTAAGAGAAGTAGTACACCTAAGGTGGTTTACTTAACTTCTTTTCTTTTCCTAAACACAATCCTCAGCCTTTTCCAAGGAACTTTTGAAGGCAATTACAAGGGGACTCCAAGGGCTTCTTGTTCACCTCAGACTAAGGTAATAGCCCTTCGCCCCTCTTGAGCTAAACACACTAAAACAATTCTGTTTTGCCTAAGTACCTAAAACTGCATGCTATAACTCTTGTTTCTTTGGCATCATTAAGTGTACTTAATCTAGCTTCACTCAAATCATTTCACACTTATAAGGTACTATATTGAGCAGAGATTGTGAGATTATCTTTGAGTGTGAGGGAAGACACAAATCAAACACAAGTTATTACTCTAACTTAACATCTTTGCTTGTTGTTTGTGTGACAATGTCTAGCTCACCCCATCATTCTCAACAAGAGGAGGTGAACCCTTTTATCAACTCAGAGCAAAGTATCACCAACCCTCAACCAGACCTAGCCTCACTCATAAGGACCCTTACTGACACCATAGCTAGAAATCACCAAGAGCTCTCTAGTAGAATGGCAACATTGGAGTCAAAACATAAATCACCAAGGAGTTCTCCTAGGATCTTAAGGAACCAATATGAACCAGGCGAACCCTCTCATGCACACTCCCATGCTCCTATTCCTAGACAAGATGTGAGGATAGGCTCCATCTCACCCATAAACAGACCCGAGCCTATTAGGATACCAACTAGGGAACATGTTTCACCCCAAGCAAGACCATCACCTATGCAATACCAAAGGGAGTTTCCTAACTTTGATTCTCCTAATGTGAATAGATAAAGTGATGATTTTGTTGATGAGTTTCAGGATGATAGGTACATGAGATTTGGAGGAAGAGGGAGTAGAGGAAGGAGGGTAAGGTTCCAAAGGAATGAGCACCCTTATGGGTATGTTCCTAGGGAACTTAGACATGAGCAACCCTTTGAGCAAGCCCCTAGACATGCCCCATTACACCATCTAGGACCAGCTCCAAGGCAACCAAGACATGATCAAGGGTTTGAGCAAGTACCTAGGCCAAGAGAAGAGGATGGCATTGGCAAGATAAAGGTGAAGATTCCACCATTTGAGGGCAAGTGTGATCCGGACACCTACATGTCATGGGAAAGAAAGATGGACCAAATCTGGTCATGCCACAACTTCAATGAAGAAAAGAAGGTACAACTTGCTATCCTTGAATTCCAAGATTATGCTATGTTGTGGTGGGATAACTTGGTCCAAGGGAGAAGAGAAAGACAAGAGCCTCCCATCCAGAATTGGGATGACATGAAGAGGGTCATGAGAGAAAGATTTGTACCTGAGCACCATGCAAGGGAGCTAAGGCACAAGTTAGAGACCTTGAAGCAAGGAAATCAGAGTGTGGAGGAGGTATATAATGCAATGCATATGGCCATGATCAAGGCCAACATCAGAGAAGACCCAATGGCCACCAATGCAAGGTTTCTAAGGGTGTTGAACCCTTCCATCTCCAATGAGGTAGATATGTATCCTTATGAAACTAGTGAGCAATTATTTCATAATGCTATCAAGGTTGAAAGGAAGATGAAGGCTAGGATGGTGCAAACAACAAGGCCAACTTCTAGACCAATGGGATCAAGCACCCCATGGGCTACCAAGCCAAGCACCACCCATACTCAAGCACCCAAGGAAACCTATCCACAAAGGGATCCACCTAAGCCCCAAGGCCAGGCCATGGGCAATTCAGGGAGTACTTCTAAACCCCCTAATGTGACTAATACCCCTTACCTAGGTCTAGTAGTTTAGAGTGCTTCAAATGCAAGGGGCAAGGCCATTTCATGAGAGATTGTCCTAACAAGAGAGTTATGTTCATTAATGCTATGGGACAATATGAATCCGAAAGTGAGCATGAAGATAATGAACCTAGTAATGACCTAGATGTGGACTTAAGGGAAGAACCAGAGGAGATAGGTTATGAACATGGTGAAGTGCTAGTTTGTAGGAGAGTTCTAAGTGTCCAAACTGAATTGGTTGAAGATAATCAAAGGGAGAACATTTTCCATAGTAGATGCATGATCAAAGACAAGGTTTGTGATGTGATTATTGATGGAGGAAGTTGTTGCAATATAGCTAGTAGTGAATTGATAGAAAAGCTAGACTTTCCATCCATATTACATCCTAGACCTTACAAACTACATTGGATGAATGATAGTGGAGAACTCAAGGTTCACAAGCAATGTAATGTGACCTTTAAGATAGGCTCATATGTGGCCACTATTCTTTGTGATGTCTTACCCATGCAGGCTTGTCATCTACTCTTAGGGAGACCATGGCAATATGACAATAAAGTTACACATGATGGCTTTTCTAACAAGTACTCCTTCATGGTTAATGGTAAGTTGGTTACTTTGAAACCTATGACACCAATTCAGATTGTAGAAGCAGCTGAGGCTAAGAGAGCCAAGGAAAGGGACAAGATGGTAGCACAAGAGAGGCCTAAGACCAAGGACAAGTCCCTGGTTTTGCACAACTCCAAGTCCCAAGGACAATACTCCATGCTAGTGATCAAGGAAGTTCAAAGGGATGAATTTCTTCCCAAGGATGATATACTAAGGAGCTTAGTCAAGCATCCCACCTTCACATCAGAAGCACCCAGCCACACATTTTCTAATACCATCCAAAAGGTGCTAGATGAGTTCCATGAGTTGTTTCCACAAGAGCTACCCATTGGACTTCCACCACTAAGAGGGACCATGCTTAGAGCCTTGCTTGAGACTAGCCTTAAAGCAAGGGAAGACATTGTGCCACGTGTTGAGTTTGCCTACAATAGGGCCACAACACTCAAGCACCAAGGTAAGTCCTTTTATGTGTGTGTATGGTACACCTTCTAACCCCCTTTGATCTTATTCCTTTGCCTAGCAAAGAGAAGTGTGACTATAGTGCAGGGAACCAGGTTAAACTCATCAAGGAGCTACATGAAAGGACCAAAGAGAGGCTGGAGAGCTTACCCACAAGTGTAGCTGAGGCAAAGAACAAGCATAGGAGGAAGGTCAGACTCAAGGAAGAAGCTAGGGAAGGGGAAGAACAAGAAGAGGCTCCAATCATCAATACTGAAGATGGCCTGAGGTCAGGCCCTTCAAAAGAAGGAGGGAATGATGCAGGAGCATCCCTATCAACAACTCCACAAAGGGCAATCACAAGAGCCATGGCTAAGAGGACCAAAGATCAAGTTAGGCAAGCCATTTTAGCTCTCAATATGGACCAGGAGATGAAGCCCATTTCCTCTACTCTTTTGACATGTCAAAGAGGTATCTCTCCTATACAAATTCCATGAAGAACACTTGGTCATTTCTGGACCAAGTCAAGCTACAAAGAGCCAACTTTAGGACATACCCGGATAGACCTCTAGCCGGCTATGTCACTTTCAAGTGCATTTTGCACAAGCTTCTTTATGTTTTTTATGAAACATTTCTTAGGGTATTTTGGTCTTAATTAAGTGAACTTTATGAGGTTCAAAGGGCCGGTTCTCACTTGGTATAAAAGCCAAGAGATAGCTCATTATTCCGGGCCTTTGAATTGATTAAAAACACACAAGTTGTAAGTTGAGCATAGACTCCTTTCTATCATTTGAGGGCCACCTTGGTTTGTTGGTTGAACAACTGAAAACAACCATTATCTCTTGCCCAATTATATCTTGTTTGTGTGATTGTTATTGTATGAACTTGATTAGGGAAACTCATGGTGCTCTAGGTGGTATATCCCCTAGTTGTGTTGTGTTATAGCTTGTTTGTTTCTTGTTGGCTTGCATTGTGTTGAGGTTAAGTCCAAGGTGCTTGCAAGAGTGAATAAGAATCACTCAAGAACTTATCCCCCTTGTTCTCATTTCACTTCTATCTCTATTTTGCATCCAAGCTTGTTTCCAAGCTAGGATAACATCTAGAACACTGTTCTTGATGTTTGAAAGGTTTGAACTCTAGATCCGAGCCTTGTAGGGATTTCCCTACATCATCTGGGTATCATCAGTTAAGGATTAAGGATGAAGATGTTCCTAAGATTGCTTTTCGTACGAGGTATGGACATTAAGAGGTTATGATAATGCCTTTTGGTTTGACTAATGCGCCTGCTGTTTTCATGGAGCTGATAACCAGGTGTTCATAGAGTATTTGGATTAGGTCATCGTTGTCTTTATTGGTGATGTTTTGATATACTCCCGAAGTCAGGAGGAACACGCTGAACATTTAAGGCTTTATAATGGGTCAACTTTGATTGCACCAATTGTATGCTAAATTGTCCAAGTGTGATTTCTGGATGTCAGAAGTTACCTTTCTTGGTCATGTCATCTCAGATGAGGGTGTCAAGGTTGATACTCAGATGATTGAAGCGGTCTCTACATTGCAGCCTCTGAAGAATGTTAAAGAGGTTAGGAGCTTTCTTGGTTTGCAGGATAGCTTAATGGAAGGGTTCTCCCGTATTGCCCAACCACTAACTAACCTTTTACATAAGACCATGAAGTTTGAGTGGGATGACTATTGTATGAGGAGTTTTGAGGAGCTTAAGAAAAGACATACAATTGCACCAATTTTGACCTTACCTCAGGGTACCGACGGGTTTGTGATATATAGTGATGCTTCAAGACAGGCTTTGGGATGTGTACTAATGCAAAATGAGCATGTCATTGCATATGCTTCTTGTTAGTTGAAGTCAATGAGACTAAATATCCAACACACGTCCTAGAATTGGCAGCTATTGTGTTTGCATTGAAGATCAGGCATCTCTATATTTATGTGTAACTTGCTAAATTTACACTGATCATAAGAGTTTGAAGTACATCTTTACCGAGAAAGAATTGAATATGAGGCAGTGAAGAGTGTTAGAGTTGATTAAGGACTATGACTTGGAGATTTTGTATCATCCAGGAAAGGCTAATATATTGGCAGATGGTTTAAGTAGAAAATCAGTATGGGAGAAGATTCTCTCTCAGTTGACTGTATAGCCGGCCTTGCAACAAGACTTGATTAGATATGCTATCGAGGTTTGGCTCCCGAGTATGCATGGACAGCTAAGCATGCTAGAAATTCAGTCTTTGTTATTCAGATCTATCTAGAAAGGGAAAGATAAAGATCAATTGCTAGCTCGAATCCGAAGTGAGGTACTCCAAGGTAAGGTACCAGGGTTCCTAGTGCATGAGCACGGAGTGGTGAGACTAAGGAACTGTCTATTTGTCTCGGCTAATGAGCCTTAAGAAAGACCATAATGGTGGAAGCTCATTTAAACCTTTATTCTGTGCATCTAGGCACGAGTAAGATGTAAAAGGACCTTAAATAACTCTATTGGTGGACCAACATGAAGAATAATGTTGTAGAGTTTTTTTTAGTGTTTGACTTGTCAGCATGTCAAGATTTAGCACCAAAGACATGCAGGAATGCTTCAGCCACTTCCATTTCCGGAGTGGAAATGAGAAGTCATTTCCATGGACTTTGTTATAGGACTACCCAAGACCAAGAAGGGCGTGGATGCCATTTGGGTAATTGTTGACATGATAACAAAGTCATCTCATTTTCTTGGTATTCAAGAGACTTGGGGTCCGTAGAAGCTATCGGAGATTTTTATTAGAGAGGTTGTAAGACTTCATGGTGCCCCAAAGACAATTGTGTCTGATCATGATGGTCGTTTTGTTTCGAGGTTCTGGAAAGTGATCCATGTAGTGCTTGGAACCGAACTATGTTTTAGCACAGCCTACCACCCACAGATCAATTGCTAGTCAGAGAGGACAATTCAGACACTTGAGGATATATTACGAGCTTGTGCACTTGACTGAAATCAGATTGGGAAACTCAATTGCCATTAGTGGAGTTTGCCACAATAGTTGGCATACATCTATCCGGATGGCACCGAATGAAGCATTGTATGGTCGTTGTTATTCACTAATTTGTTGGGATGATCGAATTGATTCCATTGGACTGAGCCTCACATGCTTTAAGAGACAAAGCAAAAGATCAAGGTGATTCGAGAGAGATTATTGACTCTACAAAGCCGTCAAAAGTCGTATGCTGATAAACGACGAAGCCTCTTAGAGTTTGAAGTTAGTGATCATGCTATCCTTAAGGTGTCACCAACTCGAGGAGTCTTCCGATTTGGGAAGAAAGGGAAGTTGAGCCCGAGATATATAGGTACGTTGAGATCTTAGAGAGAGAGTCGGTGAGCATGCCTACCGATTGCCCTTAACTCCAAACTTGAGTAAAGTGCATAATGTTTTTCAAGTATCCTAGTTGTGGAAGTATGTTGCTGATATTAATCATATAATAAGTTATGATGAGATTGAGATTGCTAAAAATGTCATGTATGAAGAGTATCCAGTGGCGGTCCTAGAGCATCGATCAGGGTAGTTGGGGACAAAGTGAACCCTTTAGTAAAAGTTCAATGGTCCCTCCATGGAGTCGAGGAGGCTACATGGGGACTGAGAAGAGTATGTGTGAACGTTATCCTGAGTTATTTTCATATAGTTTCGAGGACGAAACTACTTTTGAGGGGGGGAATATGTGATACTCCTAATTTCGGTAAGTTTTAAGATAGAATGTATAATAGTTATAATATTTATTTATATACTATTAGTATTTCAGTTTTATTAACTATAATCATTAGAGGTAATTTGATTTTTGGGCCAGATTAATTATTGGGCCAATATACTAGTCCACGTAAAACCTTGTTACCCAACATCCTTATATATACACTCACACTACAAGAAACCCTAAACTTAACCACCTTCAATTCTTGCCTTCTCATCTTTGTCTTCTCAACTTCTTCTTGTTTCTCATCTTCTTCTTGTCCGCACATCAAATTGTTCGTTCCGGATCTGTGTTCCATCTGCGACCTCTCAATTCAATCGTCATAACATGGAACTCGATTATTCTATCAATCTGAAATTTTTACTGCATAAAATAGACTCGTGGATAGGCATCTCGAATTGGAATCGGCGCATTTGGAGTTCTGATAAGGGAGAACTGAATTTTACAAGACAGGTGATTGTTCATGAAACTGAATTTTCCATCCCAAGCGGAGGTTAAACTTGGGTATTTACCAGTGGGTTTGCTTAATTATATTAGTAATCAGTACCTTTGATATTTTAAGCCTATGCGTAAGCAAGTTGTTGCATATATGATTTAGGTACTTGATTTGGTTCTGGAGTATTAACGTGAAAACTCAGTTTAGGTCCATTAGAACTTCAGGCAAGTTTCTCCGACTTGCTCTGTTGCCAAATTAAGTTTGGTATTTCGTTTAGTGTTCGAAAAGCTTACCTATTTTCTAAAGTGTGCTAGTATAAGTATTTTTTTATGCATGTGGGGGAACATTTTATGTACGCGTTCCCATTATTAACTTGTGGTGGAGCATAGGTATACAAAAGCGCTCCAAGGGAAACATTGATTTGAGCGTTCCCACTATTATTATTTTTGAATCTAAGTGGGGCATAGGTTTGCAGAAGCGTCACAAGGGGAACATTTTTACTTAGCGTTCCCAACCGGTATTTTCCACGAGCGGAATTTACCCCTCTTAGATTGCGGCTTAAGAGGTAGAAGTGGTACCATCTTCTTTTGGCAGTTAGTCTATATTGTGTTTGGTTGTACTAATGAAGCAAGTTAGGCCGAGTGATTCGAGTGATGTTATTTTATACTTATGATCTTTTCGCACTATTGGTTGCTTCGAGTAGTTTCATATATGCTTTATTTGAGCTAATTGATGGGATATCATGCTTAGTTAATGTCTTTCTGACCTTGTGACTGACCTGTTGTGGCTAGCTCTGTCTTTGACATCCAGGTACTACTGTTGCACAAACACAGGAGCAACATGAAGAGATCAGAGGTGAATGACGTTGATTAGGCAGCTCCTTGGGTTTCCTTTGTTTTTGTTGTTTCCTTTTGTCCCAAAAACAATAGGGTCCTTGTAGAGCGTTTGTGCAACCTATGTATGATTTCTTTTGGGTATATATATGTGTGTGTGAATTTTAATTGATCCATTATTTACCTTTCGAACCTTACGAATTCCGGGTGGAATTTGTGGCGATGTGACACCTCGTGTGGGGTGTTACAGATCCCATATGGTTGTGGGTAGGTTTAGCCCTATCATATTCCTCGGATATAAAACTAAACCGGTGTATTTTCTCTCACTTATCCGGGGTATCTGGTGAATTGAATATCCGGGGTATATTTCCTAAAGTTAAATACACCTTCGCCATATAATCCGAGGTATATGGAATATACACCGTAGTATATTCTTGTCATTTAATTCGAGGTAAACCGAAATAGTCCAGGTATATTCTTGTCATATAGTCCGAGGTCCATCTCATACACCTTTGCCATATAATCCGAGGTATATTCTTTATACACCATGAATTTTTGTTTTGTGGGAATGATATACACCATAGTTGTAAATCTGTTATAGCTTTTGCTTGATAATGTGTTTTTCTTTTTGTGGTCGCAGAATATACATCACAATGACTTACTTAAGTCAAATAATCAAAACATAATATTTAGTTTTCATAAAACCATAACACTTGTTTGAAACAAAAAAATGAGTACATCCATGATTAAAGAAAAATAAATATTATTGGTCCACTACTTAACTAAACAAGCAATTTTAATAAGCAAAAACAGGCATGCTAATAGTCTTAGATTTGTAGAAGGAGAAAAAAACTAGTCCATGTGATCGATTGTTTTGTTCTTGTCGTTTTTCCAAGATGCATATCAAATTACCTGCAAAAGAGTCGAAGCAAGTATTCGATCACAAAAAATTAAAACATCATATATAACTTATAAATTTATATATTACCGTATGTTGATCAAATAAATGAAACTTACAAGTCAATTAATTGATCAACATCCATTTCTTGTCATTAAGATAGTGATTTATGGCAGTCTGATCTGTTTTAGTTCAGTAGGATTAAATGCCAACTTCTTTGGCAGTCTGAAGCCATGTTCCTAGCAGAAAATTATCATCCGATTCAAGTAGTACATCAATATCCTTGATGAGTTGGATAAAGGTCTCGCTATGGAGTTTCATAGCTTTTTCATATAGACCCTAATTTGCATGCTTTGAGAGTGTTGTCTGGTCAGATCAACCAAGTCATATCTACCATCATATTAAGAGAAAAAGATAGTAATAAACTGACTTACCTATAGGTGAGGCTACCTTGAAGATTTGTTCCAGACATGAGCTCAAAAGCAACAGGGTTGTGTTCTATTCCTTCCAAGCACATACCAATACCAACCTAAAATCCAACATGATGAGCAGTTTCTTCTATCAGTGGCATCAAGAAATATGTAGATTTATGCACAAATGGATGTCCACGCAAATAAAATATACCATAGTTGAATTTTCATTGGTTCTGGCATCAATAGGTCCTGAAGAAACAGAATCCAGCGTCCCATACACTTTAGTATTCCCACCAAAGTTATGCAACATGCAACTGAAAATTTAGAGTAAATAATATAAGTTTCATGCTAATTTTGTTCAACAATAGAACATGAGCAATTGATTAATTACAAGACATAAGGGGTGCCATAAAATTGAGAAGAATTTTTCCATACGGGTTTGACATCAGCAAAGAGATCAAGAACTATCATCTTCCAAAAGGTACAAAATGAAGAAGTGCCTGCATAAGATTAACAGAGTGTTTATTTATAGCTCAAACAATTTCCAAGTAAATGAATTTTGATTGAAGACAAATACATACTTCCATCTGTTGCTGCTTCCAGGACTTAAGAGTCTGTATAGAAGAGCCAACCCTGTAAAATTTAATTCAACTTGCACTCAAGTTGCAAATCACCAGTTACAATAGGCTAATGAAATACTGTTTGTAAAGGATCATACTTGCATTAGCCAAACTGCGTCTTTATCAACCTTAGACATTGCTTTATATACTGAAGCTCCGAGCAATGATAATATGTTGGGTTGCTAGTAGGTGGGGTATTCTCATTGAACGTATCACTGTAAAACAAAAGACCCAAATGAGGACAACAAAAATGACAGTTGTTAGTAAAGTTCAAATCAACAACTGATATCAGAGGTGAAAATATTTTAGCACGATTACTAGCTGTATACGTTTGTCACGTCTCCATATTCTGTTTGATTCAGAAAACAGAAGGAAAATGTGGACATGTTAATAGGATCATAGAAGGGATAAAAAATAGATAACATTTGATCATTCGAGAGATCTCACCTTCGATTTGTCTCTTTATAAAAGCCTCTCCAATTTGAACAAAAAGAGGATCAGAAGGATCTTGAAGCTACGTACAACACCACCTTGGGTCCTTATCAACAGTATTCCTACCAATATTACAAGAAAATACTTAATTGCTCTTTCTTTCATTATAATAAGAAATGCATAAAATCTGACAGATATACCAGTCCCCGAGCCTGGTAATATTTGATGAAGGGAAGATTTTTGTCAGGGTAGATGGAACATTTCTAGAGAACAAAGGCAACACTGGAAAATGATAGTAATATTTAAGATTTATTGCAATGAAACGTCACTTAATAAAGTTAATTTTTAACATTAAGGCTTACAATAAAGTCATTTATTATTATGACAAAAAGATACCTGGAGTCATGCCTAGCTCCAACATCCTAGATAATATTATCTTTGCAAGTCCAGTTGTTGATCCAACCAATTATGCGATAATGGTCCGCCCCATCTAGTGCAAGAAGAATATATGAAGGTAAGCACAATTTTTTCAGCCTCTTGATAGCCATAGTCAACATAAAAAATTTGAAACGAAGATAATTATATTTACCCATGAAGATTTCCCATGCGAGCCCAAGCAAGAAAAGCAGGTCCTCCAAAGAAATTATTCAAGTCTTCCTTACTAATATTGAAATCCTATCATTAAAATATGATTGAATTAAGCAGATGCTTTACTACCTTTTGTGCATCCTTAGAACTTACTCACCATAAAAACTTTCTGCCAAATGGATTCATGACCAGTAAATGCTAAGGGTAGATTAATTCCTTGAAGTGCCATCCAATCTATCTCCTTCTCCCATCTCTCCCAATCCCACCACACATATGAATCTAACAATACAAAAATGGTGTCAATCATATATGGAAAGAAAGGGTTAACAAAAATGAGAGTTAGCAGGCACACCTTAATATGCAGTATACCTGTACTTCCTGTCAACGGAAATACAAGAGAGGGACAAAAATTATATACTCCACTACTTAATCCTGCTAATTAACTACTAATTAATTATAGAACAACTCATGCAAGAATACATTAATCAAGTGCTTCATAGACAGACACGACTTCTATAAAGAGTGATTACAACTTGAAAACAGGAGTATCCAAGACTTCATGTGCACTTTGGTTGCTTGTAATTAACTTCACAGTTTCGAGTATCCAAGTGAAATATTTTGTATAGCGTGATCGAATAATTATGACTTCAAAAGACTAAATACAAATTATTTAACCTCATAATGAGCTATACATGATAAGGAGTCCTCAGTTATCAATTGTTTAAAGACAATGAATGGAAGTTCAAAATTGAAAACATAAGTCTGAGAACGAGCAGAGCATACTCAATGTAGATCATCAACATTCATGAAATAAAGATCAGAATGTAGTTTAATTGTCAGTTACATAGAGCATTACTGCTTTGTCTATGTCAAGGCTTGAACTGTGTACCATTAGATCACAATATAATAATGCAGGATATTCATATTCCTTGCTAACCCCTGTACAGTGTTGTACGAATTGACACGTTCATCACAACTCAATCTGTTGAAACAGACAACTAATAACAAGATACTATATCTTCAACCTATATTTACTTGCTTTCTGGTTGACCTTTTCATTTACTTTTGTCTTTAATGTCAATATATGCAGATCTTTTGAGATTACAATATCCATAATTATAATAGCAACTTGGCTAATTTCACCAACTCAGATATAATTAGGTCCTCAAATATCAATACTTAAACTTAAATCCCAGTTCTACCCTACCATTCTAAGTTCTATGAATTTGCATAGAATTTCTTTGTAATTAAATTAACATCATGCAAATCAGATTTCCTGTGTTTGTAGCCTTTTCCTGTCATAGTCCTTGCACAAATTTTGTTTCTGTTTAACACTCTGAATCAACAAAAACAGACAACTCTATCAAAACTTTAAAAAACCAGGAGTCTCCATATGTATTATTTTGCAGTTCAAAGCCACTAGAAGAAAAGACATATCGAAGGAACCAGACATACATTACAGATATGTAAAATAGGATCTGGAACCAGACAGAAATTACATATATGGTTGAGATTTTTTTTACCAAACCCTTGTGTCCCTATTGTAAGGTCAATATGTATCTGGTGAAAAATTATTTCCTTTAATTACAAGCCACCGACTAATTTACACTCCACAATATGTTTGAAAGGGGATACAACTGTAAGAGATCAACTAAAATCCATGTATCAAGAAATACAAACAAGGGTCCAACAAATATGTAATCTTCAAACCGAAAATACGAAGACGCCATTAGAGCTATGATTTATTCACCAAGTTGCTAAGTTTCTTGTTGTAATCAATGAATAATAAAAACAGAGCTACTAATCACTAATCACATTGTTTTTTCAGTTTTCCTAACCTATGTCCTAGGTTAAGACTCCCTTAATATCAAACAATAGTCCATTAACCAGTAAACTGAGTTTACTCAAACATCAGTTTCTTTCTTCAAAAAGTGTTACCGAGACTATCTTATGTGAATGTGTGAGGAGGAATATTGATGGAAGAAGATGATAAGCCAGACTGTAGCATTGTATGCTAGAATAATAAAAATCTTATCACATTCACTGACATACTATACCTGAAGTCACACAACAACACAACTTAAGATGTCACTGAACGCATAAAATAATGGTTTAAACTTCATATCACAAGAAACTAGAACACCAGTACAAAGCTCAAATAACTGCAAGAGTCAAGATTCTCGATATGCTCATAGAAGGAAGGAATTGAAGTAATAATTTGATGCTTAGATAGGAATTTCTAGGTTAATCAAACAAATTACTGACCTGAACTCTTTGTATCGATCGAAGGAATCAAGAGCCCAATCACGATTTTTATCAGCTGCCATCACATAGAAAGAAATCAAACAAGCCACAAATTCACAAACCCTTATCCCAAGCGCTTCCATCCTCACCGTATCTCTCCTCGATCTATGTGGAGCTGATAACGACGCCGACACCTTTCTCTTCCTCGCACCTCCCTCTCGTTCTCAGCCACCTTCTCTTTTTTTGTCCTGCTTGACGTCGGCAATGGGAAAGACGTACTTCCTCAGGATAGGCACCGACGCCTTTCTCTTCCTCGACCTATGTGGAGCTGATAACGACGCCAACGCCTTTCTCTTCCTCGCACCTCCCTCTCGTTCTCGGCCACCTCCTCTCTTTTTCTCTTCCTCAAAGGGGATGAAGAAGGGATGAATAAGGGAGCGCCAAATTTGTTTTAATCAAAAAGAAGCATGCCGAATTTGTTTTAATTAAAAGGGAAGCGGGATATTGAAAATAGAAGTCGCAAGTGAGCATATGCCATGAATTAATCATTTATATCTTTATATCTCGTGATAATGAACATGATGTATTAGATTGGTTTTAAAGAAAGTCCAGCTTTATATTTTGTGTAATACACGTCTGTGATATTTGATTTCCTATATGCCACATACTATTTCCACGTATGGTGTATATAATATGTGGTTAATTTCCCATCTTTATATCTCGTGTAATACACGCCCGATATATTTTTTATGGGGTATTTGACTCTTTTTATAGTAGTGTAATTACTATAATTTTTTGATGTCTAAATATTATAAAACCCGACCACTTTAATAATTAACTTGTCATATATATTTTAAACTCTGACAAATCGTTTTTATATTATGTCAATATTCAATAACACATTCATCAAGAGTAAGTACTAAACTATAACATCTTATGCCATGACAATATATACATTCATGATTATTTAAATTCTAGCAATCTTATGAATGTTCATATCTTGCAATTGACGGGTTTCGTTTAGCCGCATCAAGTAATATTTATACCTCACTAACACCTCTACAAGTAAAGTGGAAAGAAAGGGTCGATTCCTCAAAGAGTCTAGTGATCAATGCTTGTGAATCTAATCTAATTAACTTGTAAGTAACAAAGAAGGGGGAAAAGTAATTAATACTAACTAACTAACTAAACTAGGAAAGAAAATATGAGAAAACACTTCATTCACCAGGTATTTACACTACGGATTTATTGATTTGATCATTTACTTCTTAATTCTATTCGGGTTCATTCTCTAAATTATATATTATAGTTGTCCTAATCCTTGTTCCTGTGTAGCTAATTAGTCGAACTAGTCATAATAGCCCTTACCTAAATACAACCCTGAAACTATCAAAGGTTAATCCCTAGGCAACAATGAGTTCAAGAATAAGTAGGAACATGCAGTGCCACTTGGCTGCTAACACATCATCATTCTCCACACAATCACAAGTTCAACTAGCCCAGACAATTGTTTGCTACCCTATGGCAAGACTCTCCAACTCGGACAAGTTAGACTTAGCAGTATGAAATAGATCTAAACAACATAGGTAGCTAATCTAGATAGATAAATCACATTCAGTAATAAATATGTACAAGATAATGAAACAACTCAAATAATATATATTATTACAACCAAGGAAGAAGTCTACAAACCAATAATCCACAGGCTTCTGCCTGGAGAACAAAGCTAAGGAGACTACTCGCTCATCATTCTACGTAAACTCTAAACTATGAAATTAATGAATGACAACTAATGATAGAAGAAGGCAAAATTCTCATCTATTTATAAAAGAACATAACCCTAGGAACAATCACTAAAAGGCCCAGCCCGAAACTCTATCTAAAACTTGGTAAAAGGCCCAATAAATCCCGCAACAAAGAGGTGGAGGTAAACAGAACCCTACAGGGGTGTGGTCGTGCTAATGTTGGCGCGGTTGCGCCACCTTGCACAACCTTGACGCGGTCGCGCTACCTAAGGCGCCGTCGCGCCACTGTGCAAAAAGCTTGGATGCGTCCCTTCGTGCATGTCTTCGTCCTTCGCCTTCTTGTATCTTCTCCTCGGTCTTCTCCCGAGTGCTCGTAATCGTCGTGTTTAATCACTTAACTTCGTGAGGTCTGAACTACGGTAATATGCTCCTAATCATGGCCAATACACATGTAAATGATGCTAACAAGCTATCGTTACGCCATACTAGATGTCGCCAATCACACCCCCACACTTGAACCTTGCTCGTCCTCGAGTAAGCTGCGGCTAACTTCTTGGTGATCTCAACGAGTATGGATGACATGACTGAAGTGGTCGTCGATCAACTTTCTAGCTCCTGGTACCTAGAATCATCAAAAAACACGGGCATAGACTCCGATTCTAGAAATATTCAAAAATAATGCAAGACTCAAGAAGACTTTAAACTCAACAAGACTTTAAACTCAACAATGGCATCAATCGTTCTCCCATACTTGAACTATGCTATTCTACGCAAGTGCATTAATCATGAATCTCTAAACTATGTCAAACATGTCTCTAAGCAAGTAGCATACAAAGGATGATAACGCAAGATAAAATACAAGACTAATTCTCTCCTATATGCTAATAATTTATGAAGATAATGCACAAGCTCCCACACTATTGAAAGCATATTTAACAGACCATAACTCAACTCAAGTAATTTCACATGTAACTTTCTAATGATCCTTTTCATTTTATCCATGTACTTCTTATCTCTAAAATTCTTATTTAAGCATCAGGCCTATCTGTTTTATGGTCCAAGCCAATTTGTATTAAAGCATCGGGCCCGTCCATTTTATGGTCCTTGCCTATATTTATTTAAGACCATTTATTCAAGTAACGGTCCGTTCCATTTTACAGTCCGTGCCGTCTTCTTTCTACGCATAATGTAACGAAAAAGGACGGGGTCAAAATAATAATAACAATATGGTTAAAACTAGAGAAGAGATGGTAGACTTGCAATCTTAGTATTGGACCTAATGCATTCTAATCATAAATCGCATGCTCAAGCCAAAGTCCTAAATCTGATCAATCATATCATCATCATATATAGTTGCAATACCAATATCAAGGGCATAATAAAAAGATTCAAAACCAATGCACTATTATAGAAGTCCCACAAAGCATCAAATAGGGGAAGATCATGATAACCGACTATTAATTTTAAATAGACTCAAAAATTCAAACTAGCTAGGATAGTTGAGATAATTCCCCACCCCACACTTAAACTACACAATGTCCTCATTATGAAATAAAGAACAAAGGTAAAAGAAAAGTGGATATGGAAAAATACCTTATTGACGGGTTGCCTCCCAGTCAGCGCCTTTATTTAAAGTCGTTGGCTCGACTATTCAGCACGTGGCCCGTCGTGGGCCTTCTCATTAATGATTCCTCTCTTCTTATGCACTTGCTATGATTTGGCACCTTGCCTCTTCCTATTCCTCTTGTCATACCAACTCCTTCTCTTCTTCGTTTTCCCAAGTGTTCGGGGTTCCAGCGTCCTGAATGGTGTGAGGTGTATGTATGTGGCTTTCCTCAGTTAAGGATCAACTCCCGGATCAAATCTCCTTCCTATCTTGCCTAACCGTGGTACTGGATCGTACTGTTTGAAGTACACCTATGTCGGAAGGATGACTTTGAAGGCTGCATGGTACAACGCGTGGGCGCGCTAGGAAGGGGCCGGTCGCTCTTCGAATTCTGGAAACAATGTTGGTTATATGAACTAGCCCCTTAGTTCCTATAACTAATAATGCCTCAATTAAATGATAAGAACAACCTTATACACTAATGTTTTCATTGAGTGAAATATGCAAGATAACAATAGGCCATTGAGCTAAATAGGTGATTTAAGCAAGAAAAACAACGAGCTTAAGATTAGAAGCTGAAGCGAGTGCAGCGAGAAGTATAGCGCTCAATGCGCTTAACTAGGAGCAAAGGAACTGAGTACTAGAGATAGGAACCAAATATTTGAAGCAAGGGAACCGAGCGTTTAAAGGTTCAAGTAACATACCAGAGTGACGCGCTCAAAGGAACCGAGTGCAATGAAAGGAACCAAGCGCGTATAGATGCAAAGATATCTTCTAAAGCTCTATTAAAGGAAAGATTGATACGCAAGGATCTGCTAGATTCGTGATCTAGTTTGTTAGAGCGACTTTGTTATCTTAGTTAGTTTGTTCAGATTTAGTCTTTTATTTATTATTTTTATCTAGCTTTTTGTAGATTAGTTTCCGGTGATTATGCCATAGTATAAATAGTTTAGATTCTCATTCTAAAGAGATGGTTGTTAATGCTGAGAGTTAGCACGATTTATTTAGGACTTAGGCAATAGCTAGGAGAGTTTAGAGAGAAACTAAGAAGTGTGTGTTCGCCTAGTAGTTGTAAGCCCTATGATAAATCAATACAATAATCATTTTGGAAATCATCGTTTACATTGTTCTTAGCTTTATTCCGCACAAAAGTTGTAATCTATAGTTAAGCTAAGGTCACACGATCCACAGTTGGTATCAGAGCAGGATCCGATTCCAATACGATGAAGAAGAACTCATAATTCAACATTGGAATGTCCCTGAACAAGCCTCATCGACTTCAAGAAGGAGAGCTCGATTGGTGGTTGGGAGTGCAGACGACGATCATTCAAACCTAAGACTACCAATGCTGGAAGATCACACCTTGGAGATGAAGTGCTTCCAGAACTGAACAACATAAGGGATTGGCAGCCAGAATATTATGCCAAGATGGAGAAGAATTCAAAGGCTCGACAACTTATCCTGTGTGGACTCACTCGCACAAACATTGATAAGGTCATTGGCATACCAATGGCCAAATATATGTGGGAAACCATCATCTCCATTCATAGAGGGAGCGACGACCAAAAGGATACCAGAAAGTTCACTCTTCAAAGGGAGTTTCAATCATTCAAGCAACTCCCAGGTGAAAGCGTGTCAGCATGCCAATCGCGCTTCACAATTCTGATGAATAAACTAATTGCCTCTGGTGTGACAATCGAGCCCTCGGAGCAAACACTGGCGGTCATCTATACCATGAGCGATAAGTTGGAGCTCACTAGAAGAATCACTCTCATGTCTCTAGATTGTAAGAAGCTCTGGATCGTGAAGATCTTAGCCTAACAAAAGATTGAATCTTTTGTGCGGAAATAAAAAAGCTAAGAACAAAATAAACACTCAATTCCAAAAAACGTTTTTGATATGATTTATCATGGAACTTACAACTACTAGGCGAACACACCGTTCTTAATTTCTCTCTAAACTCTCCAAGCTATTGCCTAAGTCCTAAATCAAGATGAACTCTTTCTCTCTTGTTCAACAACCACGTTTAAAGATAAATGAACTAAACTATTTATACTACTGCATAATCACCGGGAACTAGTTACCTAAAAGCATGTAAATATTATTAAATAAAATACTGAATCTAAACTAGCAGAATATAATGGAAAACTAGCTTCAACTGTTAAGATCTCAAATCTGGTAAATATCAGGTGAATCAAATCTTTCCTTCTGTATCTCTTGAAAGATTTCTTTCCATATATACGTTGTGGGAGCATTATTTTGTAATACATTTATTAATTTATTAAGTGTCATATTATGTAATTAATAAGGGCAAGAGGGTCATTTAAGGAAAAGAGGATTAATTAGCTTATATTCCCTTCCTGATGATCAGTTTCTACGCTTTCCCTTCCATTCACAAATCCTCAATCCAATTCTCTCTCAATTATGATGTATTCGTTCTTTGTTGATTCGTTTCCTTTACTAGAAATTTAATATTGTTCAGTTTCATACAACGACATTTGGCGCCGTCTGTGGGAACGATGTAGAAGACGACATCGAGACAAAGCATCATCGGATTGATGAATCAATCAATCGAATTTCAGAAATTAGGATTTGGGGACTTCGGTTTGAGGTCAAAATCCTGAAATTTGGGTTTGATTTTGGGAGATTCAAATCTGGATCTGTTTAATCGACGGATTGGTG